>NW_026736288.1:0-76293 GCF_949786415.1 Peromyscus eremicus | reverse complement strand
TAGATATGGCCGTGTTTGTAGGAAGCACAGTGCTTTTGTTCTGAGCAAGATCACTTTTCGGACCCCTAGGAAACACAGTAGAGTAGAAGAGTGCTCTTTTCTCAAAAGCAGAGTGTGTTTCTTGTAAGGCGAGCTAGCGTTTGTTTCCCAGTCCTAAATGGAGTTGAATCACATGCAATTTCTGGTCCTACGAGCAAGAGTTGTTTTCTGGTAAAGAAAGTAACCATTGCGCTCCCATTGCCATACACAGTGCAAATAGCACTCGCGTCTGTTCCCAGCAAGTACAGTGTATCGGACTGAAGAGGAGCTACTGTTCTTGTCAGTTTCCTAAGCAGAGTTGAACTAGATATGGTCCATGTGTGTAGGAAGCACAGTTCTTTGTTCTGAGCAAGCTCACTGTTTGGACCCCATAGGAAACACAGTAGAGAAGAAGAGTGCTCTTTTCTCAAAAGCAGAGAGTGTTTCATGTAAGGCGAGCTAGCATTTGTTTCCCAGTCCTAAACGGAGTTGAATCACATGCAGTTTCTGGTCCTACGAGCAAGAGTTGTTTTCTGGTAAGGAAAGTCACCATTGCGATCCCATTGCCATACACAGTGCAAATAGCACTGGCGTCTGTTCCCAGCAAGTACAGTGTATCGGACTGAAGAGGAGCTACTGTTCTTGTCAGTTTCCTAAGCAGAGTTGAACTAGATAAGGACCGTGTGTGTAGAAAGCACAGTTCTTATGTTCTGAGCAAGCTCACTGTTCTGGCCCTATAGGAAACACAGAAGAGTGGAAGAGTGCTCTTTTCTCAAAAGCAGAGTGTGTTTCTTGTAAGGCGAGCTAGCGTTTGTTTCCTAGTCCTAAATGGAGTTGAATCACATGCAGTTTCTGGTCCTACGAACAAGAGTTGTTTTCTGGTAAGGAAAGTCACTATTGCGCTCCCATTGCCATACACAGGGCAAATAGCACTCGCGTCTTTTCCCAGCAAGTACAGTGTATTGGACTGAGTAGGAGCTACTGTTCTTGTCAGTTTCCTAAGCAGAGTTGAACTACATATGGTCCTTGTGTGTAGGAAGCACAGTTCTTTTGTTCTGAGCAAGCTCACTGTTTGGACCACATAGGAAACACAATAGAGTAGAAGAGTGCTCTTTTCTCTAAAGCAGAGTGTGTTTCTTGTAAGGCGAGCAAGCGTTTGTTTCTCAGTCCTAAATGGAGTTGAATCCCATGCAGTTTCTGTCCTACGAGCAAGAGTTGTTTTATGGTAAGAATAGTCACTATTGTGCTGCCATTGCCATACACAGGACAAATAGCACTGGCGTCTGTTCGCAGCAAGTACAGTGTATTGGACTGAAGAGGATCTACTGTTCTTGTCAGGTTCCTAAGCAGAATTGAACTAGATATGGCCGTGTGTGTAGGAAGCACAGTTCTTTTGTTCTGAGCAAGCTCACTGTTCGGACACCATAGGAAACACAGTACAGTTGAAGAGTGCTCTTCTCTCAAAAGCAGAGTGTGTTTTTTGTAAGGCAAGCTATCATTTTTTTCCCAGTCCTAAATGGAGTTGAATCACAAGCAGTTTCTGGTCCTATGAGCAAGAGTTGTTTTCTGGTAAGGAAAGTCACTATTGCGCTCCCTTTGCCACACACATTGCAAATAGCACTCGCGCCTGTTCCCAGCAAGTACAGTGTATCGGACTGAAGAGAAGCTACTGTTCTTGTCAGTTTCCTAAGCAGAGTTGAACTAGATATGGTCCATGTGTGTAGGAAGCACAGTTCTTTGTTCTGAGCAAACTCACTGTTTGGACCCCATAGGAAACACAGTAGAGTAGAAGAGTGCTCTTTTCTCAAAAGCAGAGAGTGTTTCATGTAAGGCGAGCTAGCATTTGTTTCCCAGTCCTAAACGGAGTTGAATCACATGCAGTTTCTGGTCCTACGAGCAAGAGTTTTTTTCTGGTAAGGAAAGTCACTATTGCGCTCCCATTGCCATACACAGTGCAAATAGCACTCGCGTCTGTTCCCAGCAAGTACAGTGTATCGGACTGAAGAGGAGCTACTGTTCTTGTCAGTTTCCTAAGCAGAGTTGAACTAGATATGGCCCGTGTGTAGGAAGCACAGTTCTTTTGTTCTGAGCAAGCTCACTCTACTGGCCCTATAGGAAACACAGTAGAGTAGAAGAGTGCTCTTTTCTCAAAAGCAGAGAGTGTTTCATGTAAGGCGAGCTAGCATTTGTTTCCCAGTCCTAAACGGAGTTGAATCACATGAAGTTTCTGGTCCTATGAGCAAGAGTTGTTTTCTGGTAAGGAAAGTCACTATTGCGCTCCCATTGCCATACACAGTGCAAATAGCACTCGCGTCTGTTCCCAGCAAGTACAGTGTATCGGAATGAAGAGGAGCTACTGTTCTTGTCAGTTTCCTAAGCAGAGTTGAACTAGATATGGCCCGTGTGTAGGAAGCACAGTTCTTTTGTTCTGAGCAAGCTCACTGTTCTGGCCCTATAGGAAACACAGTAGAGTAGAAGAGTGCTCTTTTCTCTAAAGCAGATTGTGTTTCTTGTAAGGCGAGCTAGCGTTTGTTTCCCAGTCCTAAATGGAGTTGAATCCCATGCAGTTTCTGGTCCTACGAGCAAGAGTTGTTTTATGATAAGAATAGTCAATATTGCACTGCCATTGTCACACACAGGACAAATAGCACTGGCGTCTGTTCCCAGCAGTACAGTGTATTGGACTGAAGAGGAGCTACTGTTCTTGTCAGGTTCCTAAGCAGAATTGAACTAGATATGGCTGTGTGTGTAGGAAGCACAGTTCTTTTGTTCTGAGCAAGCTCACTGTTCGGACCCCTTAGGAAACACAGTAGAGTAGAAGAGTGCTCTTTTCTCTAAAGCAGAGTGTGTTTCTTGTAAGGCGAGCTAGCGTTTGTTTCCCAGACCAAATGGAGTTGAGTCACATGCAGTTTTTTGTCCTACGAGCAAGAGTTGTTTTCTGGTAAGACGAGTCACTATTGTGCTCCAATTGCCATACACAGTGCAAATAGCACTCACGTATGTTCGCAGCAAGTACAGTGTATCGGACTGAAGAGGAGCTACTGTTCTTGTCAGTTTCCTAAGCAGAGTTGAACTAGATATGGTCCATGTGTGTAGGAAGCACAGTTCTTTGTTCTGAGCAAGCTCACTGTTTGGACCCCATAGGAAACAGAGTAGAGAAGAAGAGTGCTCTTTTCTCAAAAGCAGAGAGTGTTTCATGTAAGGCGAGCTAGCATTTGTTTCCCAGTCCTAAACGGAGTTGAATCACATGCAGTTTCTGGTCCTACGAGCAAGAGTTGTTTTCTGGTAAGGAAAGTCACCATTGCGATCCCATTGCCATACACAGTGCAAATAGCACTGGCGTCTGTTCCCAGCAAGTACAGTGTATCGGACTGAAGAGGAGCTACTGTTCTTGTCAGTTTCCTAAGCAGAGTTGAACTAGATAAGGACCGTGTGTGTAGAAAGCACAGTTCTTATGTTCTGAGCAAGCTCACTGTTCTGGCCCTATAGGAAACACAGAAGAGTAGAAGAGTGCTCTTTTCTCAAAAGCAGAGTGTGTTTCTTGTAAGGCGAGCTAGCGTTTGTTTCCTAGTCCTAAATGGAGTTGAATCACATGCAGTTTCTGGTCCTACGAACAAGAGTTGTTTTCTGGTAAGGAAAGTCACTATTGCGCTCCCATTGCCATACACAGGGCAAATAGCACTCGCGTCTTTTCCCAGCAAGTACAGTGTATTGGACTGAGTAGGAGCTACTGTTCTTGTCAGTTTCCTAAGCAGAGTTGAACTACATATGGTCCTTGTGTGTAGGAAGCACAGTTCTTTTGTTCTGAGCAAGCTCACTGTTTGGACCACATAGGAAACACAATAGAGTAGAAGAGTGCTCTTTTCTCTAAAGCAGAGTGTGTTTCTTGTAAGGCGAGCAAGCGTTTGTTTCTCAGTCCTAAATGGAGTTGAATCCCTTGCAGTTTCTGTCCTACGAGCAAGAGTTGTTTTATGGTAAGAATAGTCACTATTGTGCTGCCATTGCCATACACAGGACAAATAGCACTGGCGTCTGTTTGCAGCAAGTACAGTGTATTGGACTGAAGAGGATCTACTGTTCTTGTCAGGTTCCTAAGCAGAATTGAACTAGATATGGCCGTGTGTGTAGGAAGCACAGTTCTTTTGTTATGAGCAAGCTCACTGTTCGGACCCCATAGGAAACACAGTACAGTTGAAGAGTGCTCTTCTCTCAAAAGCAGAGTGTGTTTTTTGTAAGGCAAGCTATCATTTTTTTCCCAGTCCTAAATGGAGTTGAATCACAAGCAGTTTCTGGTCCTATGAGCAAGAGTTGTTTTCTGGTAAGGAAAGTCACTATTGCGCTCCCTTTGCCACACACATTGCAAATAGCACTCGCGCCTGTTCCCAGCAAGTACAGTGTATCGGACTGAAGAGGAGCTACTGTTCTTGTCAGTTTCCTAAGCAGAGTTGAACTAGATATGGTCCATGTGTGTAGGAAGCACAGTTCTTTGTTCTGAGCAAACTCACTGTTTGGACCCCATAGGAAACACAGTGGAGTAGAAGAGTGCTCTTTTCTCAAAAGCAGAGAGTGTTTCATGTAAGGCGAGCTAGCATTTGTTTCCCAGTCCTAAACGGAGTTGAATCACATGCAGTTTCTGGTCCTACGAGCAAGAGTTTTTTTCTGGTAAGGAAAGTCACTATTGCGCTCCCATTGCCATACACAGTGCAAATAGCACTCGCGTATGTTCCCAGCAAGTACAGTGTATCGGACTGAAGAGGAGCTACTGTTCTTGTCAGTTTCCTAAGCAGAGTTGAACTAGATATGGCCCGTGTGTAGGAAGCACAGTTCTTTTGTTCTGAGCAAGCTCACTGTACTGGCCCTATAGGAAACACAGTAGAGTAGAAGAGTGCTCTTTTCTCTAAAGCAGATTGTGTTTCTTGTAAGGTGAGCTAGCGTTTGTTTCCCAGTCCTAAATGGAGTTGAATCACATGCAGTTTCTGGTCCTACGAGCAAGAGTTGTTTTATGATAAGAATAGTCACTATTGCGCTGCCATTGCCATACACAGGACAAAGAGCACTGGCTTCTGTTCCCAGCAGTACAGTGTATTGGACTGAAGAGGAGTTACTGTTCTTGTCAGGTTCCTAAGCAGAATTGAACTAGATATGGCTGTGTGTGTAGGAAACACAGTTCTTTTGTTCTGAGAAAGCTCACTGTTCTGACCCCACAGGAAACACAGTAGAGTAGAAGAGTGCTCTTTTCTCAAAATCAGAGTGTGTTTCTTGTAAGGTGAGCTAGCGTTTGTTTCCCAGACCTAAATGGAGTTGAGTCACATGCAGTTTTTTGTCCTACGAGCAAGAGGTGTTTTCTGGTAAGACGAGTCACTATTGTGCTCCAATTGCCATACACATTACAAATAGCAATCGCGTCTCTTCCCCGCAAGTACAGTGTATTGGACTGAAGAGGAGCTACTGTTCTTGTCAGTTTCCTAAGCAGAGTTGAACTACATATGGTCCGTGTGTGTAGGAAGCACAGTTCTTTTGTTCTGAGCAAGCTCTCTGTTTGGACCCCATAGGAAACACAGTAGAGTAGAAGAGTGCTCTTTTCTCTAAAGCCGAGTGTGTTTCCTGTAAGGCAAGCTAGCGTTTGTTTCCCAGTCCTAAATGGAGTTGAATCACATGCAGTTTCTGGTCCTACAAGCAAGAGTTGTTTTCTGGTAAGGAAAGTTACTATTGCGCTCCAATTGCCATACACAGTGCAAATAGCACTGCCATCTGTTCCCAGAAAGTACAGTGTATTGGACTGAAGAGGAGCTACTGTTCTTGTCAGTTTCCTAAGCAGAGTTGAACTAGATATGGCCCGTGTGTGTAGGAAGCACAGTTGTTTTGCTCTGAGCAAGCTCACTTTTCTGGCCCTATAGGAAACACAGTAGAGTAGAAGAGTGCTCTTTTCTCAAAAGCAGAGTGTGTTTCTTGTAAGGCGAGCAAGCGTTTGTTTCCCAGTCCTAAATGGAGTTGAGTCACAGACAGTTTTTGGTCCTACGAGCAAGAGTTGTTTTATGGTAAGAATAGTCACTATTGCGCTGCCATTGCCATACACAGGACAAATAGCACTGGCGTCTGTTCCCAGCAAGTACAGTGTATTGGACTGAAGAGGATCTACTGTTCTTGTCAGGTTCCTAAGCAGAATTTAACTAGAAATGGCCGTGTTTGTAGGAAGCACAGTGCTTTTGTTCTGAGCAAGATCACTTTTCGGACCCCAAGGAAACACAGTAGAGTAGAAGAGTGCTCTTTTCTCAAAAGCAGAGTGTGTTTCTTGTAAGGCGAGCTAGCGTTTGTTTCCCAGTCCTAAATGGAGTTGAATCACATGCAATTTCTGGTCCTACGAGCAAGAGTTGTTTTCTGGTAAAGAAAGTAACTATTGCGCTCCCATTGCCATACACAGTGCAAATAGCACTCGCGTCTGTTCCCAGCAAGTACAGTGTATCGGACTGAAGAGGAGCTACTGTTCTTGTCAGTTTCCTAAGCAGAGTTGAACTAGATAAGGACCGTGTGTGTAGAAAGCACAGTTCTTATGTTCTGAGCAAGCTCACTGTTCTGGCCCTATAGGAAACACAGTAGAGTAGAAGAGTGCTCTTTTCTCAAAAGCAGAGTGTGTTTCTTGTAAGGCAAGCTAGCGTTTGTTTTTTAGTCCTAAATGGAGTTGAATCACATGCAGTTTCTGGTCCTACGAACAAGAGTTGATTTCTGGTAAGGAAAGTCACTATTGCGCTCCCATTTCCATAAACAGTGCAAATAGCACTCGCGTCTTTTCCCAGCAAGTACAGTGTATTGGACTGAATAGGAGCTATTGTTCTTGTCAGTTTCCTAAGCAGAGTTGAACTACATATGGTCCTTGTGTGTAGGAAGCACAGTACTTTTGTTCTGAGCAAGCTCACTGTTTGGACCCCTTAGGAAACACAGTAAAGTAGAAGAGTGCTCTTTTCTCTAAAGCAGAGTGTGTTTCTGGTAAGGCGAGCTAGAGTTAGTTTCCCAGTCCTAAATGGAGTGGAATCACATGCAGTTTCTGTCCTACGAGCAAGAGTTGTTTTATGGTAAGAATAGTCACTATTGTGCTGCCATTTCCATACACAGGACAAATAGTACTGGCGTCTGTTCCCAGCAAGTACAGTGTATCGGAATGAAGAGGAGCTACTGTTCTTGTCAGTTTCCTAAGCAGCGTTGAACTAGATATGGCCCGTGTGTAGGAAGCACAGTTCTTTTGTTCTGAGCACGCTCACTGTTCTGGCCCTATAGGAAACACAGTAGAGTAGAAGAGTGCTCTTTTCTCTAAAGCAGATTGTGTTTCTTGTAAGGCGAGCTAGCGTTTGTTTCCCAGTCCTAAATGGAGTTGAATCACATGCAGTTTCTGGTCCTACGAGCAAGAGTTGTTTTATGATAAGAATAGTCACTATTGCGCTGCCATTGTCACACACAGGACAAATAGCACTGGCGTCTGTTCCCAGCAGTACAGTGTATTGGACTGAAGAGGAGCTACTGTTCTTGTCAGGTTCCTAAGCAGAATTGAACTAGATATGGCCCCTTGTGCAGGAAGCACAGTTATTTTGTTCTGAGCAAGCTCACTGTTCGGACCCCTTAGGAAACACAGTAGAGTAGAAGAGTGCTCTTTTCTCTAAAGCAGAGTGTGTTTCTTGTAAGGCGAGCTAGCGTTTGTTTCCCAGACCAAATGGAGTTGAGTCACATGCAGTTTTTTGTCCTACGAGCAAGAGTTGTTTTCTGGTAAGACGAGTCACTATTGTGCTCCAATTGCCATACACAGTGCAAATAGCACTCGCGTATGTTGCCAGCAAGTACAGTGTATCGGACTGAAGAGGACCTACTGTTCTTGTCAGTTTCCTAAGCAGAGTTGAACTAGATATGGTCCATGTGTGTAGGAAGCACAGTTCTTTGTTCTGAGCAAGCTCACTGTTTGGACCCCATAGGAAACAGAGTAGAGAAGAAGAGTGCTCTTTTCTCAAAAGCAGAGAGTGTTTCATGTAAGGCGAGCTAGCATTTGTTTCCCAGTCCTAAACGGAGTTGAATCACATGCAGTTTCTGGTCCTACGAGCAAGAGTTGTTTTCTGGTAAGGAAAGTCACCATTGCGATCCCATTGCCATTCACAGTGCAAATAGCACTGGCGTCTGTTCCCAGCAAGTACAGTGTATCGGACTGAAGAGGAGCTACTGTTCTTGTCAGTTTCCTAAGCAGAGTTGAACTAGATAAGGACCGTGTGTGTAGAAAGCACAGTTCTTATGTTCTGAGCAAGCTCACTGTTCTGGCCCTATAGGAAACACAGAAGAGTAGAAGAGTGCTCTTTTCTCAAAAGCAGAGTGTGTTTCTTGTAAGGCGAGCTAGCGTTTGTTTCCTAGTCCTAAATGGAGTTGAATCACATGCAGTTTCTGGTCCTACGAACAAGAGTTGTTTTCTGGTAAGGAAAGTCACTATTGCGCTCCCATTGCCATACACAGGGCAAATAGCACTCGCGTCTTTTCCCAGCAAGTACAGTGTATTGGACTGAGTAGGAGCTACTGTTCTTGTCAGTTTCCTAAGCAGAGTTGAACTACATATGGTCCTTGTGTGTAGGAAGCACAGTTCTTTTGTTCTGAGCAAGCTCACTGTTTGGACCACATAGGAAACACAATAGAGTAGAAGAGTGCTCTTTTCTCTAAAGCAGAGTGTGTTTCTTGTAAGGCGAGCAAGCGTTTGTTTCTCAGTCCTAAATGGAGTTGAATCCCATGCAGTTTCTGTCCTACGAGCAAGAGTTGTTTTATGGTAAGAATAGTCACTATTGTGCTGCCATTGCCATACACAGGACAAATAGCACTGGCGTCTGTTTGCAGCAAGTACAGTGTATTGGACTGAAGAGGATCTACTGTTCTTGTCAGGTTCCTAAGCAGAATTGAACTAGATATGGCCGTGTGTGTAGGAAGCACAGTTCTTTTGTTCTGAGCAAGCTCACTGTTCGGACACCATAGGAAACACAGTACAGTAGAAGAGTGCTCTTCTCTCAAAAGCAGAGTGTGTTTTTTGTAAGGCAAGCTATCATTTTTTTCCCAGTCCTAAATGGAGTTGAATCACAAGCAGTTTCTGGTCCTATGAGCAAGAGTTGTTTTCTGGTAAGGAAAGTCACTATTGTGCTCCCTTTGCCACACACATTGCAAATAGCACACGCGCCTGTTCCCAGCAAGTACAGTGTATTGGACTGAAGAGGAGCTACTGTTCTTGTCAGTTTCCTAAGCAGAGTTGAACTAGATATGGTCCATGTGTGTAGGAAGCACAGTTCTTTGTTCTGAGCAAACTCACTGTTTGGACCCCATAGGAAACACAGTAGAGTAGAAGAGTGCTCTTTTCTCTAAAGCCGAGTGTGTTTCTTGTAAGGCAAGCTAGCGTTTGTTTCCCAGTCCTAAATGGAGTTGAATCACATGCAGTTTCTGGTCCTACAAGCAAGAGTTGTTTTCTGCTAAGGAAAGTTACTATTGCGCTCCCATTGCCATACACAGTGCAAATAGCACTGCCATCTGTTCCCAGAAAGTACAGTGTATTGGACTGAAGAGGAGCTACTGTTCTTGTCAGTTTCCTAAGAAGAGTTGAACTATATATGGCCCATGTGTGTAGGAAGCACAGTTGTTTTGTTCTGAGCAAGCTCACTTTTCTGGCCCTATAGGAAACACAGTAGAGTAGAAGAGTGCTCTTTTCTCAAAAGCAGAGTGTGTTTCTTGTAAGGCGAGCAAGCGTTTGTTTCCCAGTCCTAAATGGAGTTGAGTCACAGACAGTTTTTGGTCCTACGAGCAAGAGTTGTTTTATGGTAAGAATAGTCACTATTGCGCTGCCATTGCCATACACAGGACAAATAGCACTGGCGTCTGTTCCCAGCAAGTAGAGTGTATTGGACTGAAGAGGATCTACTGTTCTTGTCAGGTTCCTAAGCAGAATTTAACTAGATATGGCCGTGTTTGTAGGAAGCACAGTGCTTTTGTTCTGAGCAAGATCACTTTTCGGACCCCTAGGAAACACAGTAGAGTAGAAGAGTGCTCTTTTCTCAAAAGCAGAGTGTGTTTCTTGTAAGGCGAGCTAGCGTTTGTTTCCCAGTCCTAAATGGAGTTGAATCACATGCAATTTCTGGTCCTACGAGCAAGAGTTGTTTTCTGGTAAAGAAAGTAACCATTGCGCTCCCATTGCCATACACAGTGCAAATAGCACTCGCGTCTGTTCCCAGCAAGTACAGTGTATCGGACTGAAGAGGAGCTACTGTTCTTGTCAGTTTCCTAAGCAGAGTTGAACTAGATAAGGACCGTGTGTGTAGAAAGCACAGTTCTTATGTTCTGAGCAAGCTCCCTGTTCTGGCTCTATAGGAAACACAGTAGAGTAGAAGAGTGCTCTTTTCTCAAAAGCAGAGTGTGGTTCTTGTAAGGCAAGCTAGCGTTTGTTTTTTAGTCCTAAATGGAGTTGAATCACATGCAGTTTCTGGTCCTACGAACAAGAGTTGATTTCTGGTAAGGAAAGTCACTATTGCGCTCCCATTTCCATACACAGTGCAAATAGCACTCGCGTCTTTTCCCAGCAAGTACAGTGTATTGGACTGAATAGGAGCTATTGTTCTTGTCAGTTTCCTAAGCAGAGTTGAACTACATATGGTCCTTGTGTGTAGGAAGCACAGTACTTTTGTTCTGAGCAAGCTCACTGTTTGGACCCCTTAGGAAACACAGTAAATTAGAAGAGTGCTCTTTTCTCTAAAGCAGAGTGTGTTTCTGGTAAGGCGAGCTAGAGTTAGTTTCCCAGTCCTAAATGGAGTGGAATCACATGCAGTTTCTGTCCTACGAGCAAGAGTTGTTTTATGGTAAGAATAGTCACTATTGTTCTGCCATTTCCATACACAGGACAAATAGTACTGGCGTCTGTTCGCAGCAAGTACAGTGTATTGGACTGAACAGGATCTACTGTTCTTGTCAGGTTCCTAAGCAGAATTGAACTAGATATTGCCCGTGTGTGTAGGAAGCACAGTTCTTTTTTTCTGAGCAAGCTCAAAGTTCTGGCCCTATAGGAAACACATTAGAGTAGAATACTGCTCTTTTCTCAAAAGCAGAGTGTGTTTCTTGTAAGGCGAGCTAGAGTTTGTTTCCCAGTCCTAAATGGAGTTGAGTCACATGCAGTTTTTTGTCCTACGAGCAAGAGTTGTTTTCTGGTAAGATGAGTCACTATTGTGCTCCAATTGCCATTCACAGTGCAAATAGCACTCGCATCTGTTCTCAGCAAGTACAGTGTATCGGACTGAAGAGGAGCTACTGTTCTTGTCAGTTTCCTAAGCAGAGTTGAACTAGATATGGCCCGTGTGTGTAGGAAGCACAGTTGATTTGTTCTGAGCAAGCTCACTTTTCTGGCCCTATAGGAAACACAGAAGAGTAGAAGAGTGCTCTTTTCTCAAAAGCAGAGTGTGTTTCTTGTAAGGCGAGCTAGCGTTTGTTTCCTAGTCCTAAATGGAGTTGAATCACATGCAGTTTCTGGTCCTACGAACAAGAGTTGTTTTCTGGTAAGGAAAGTCACTATTGCGCTCCCATTGCCATACACAGGGCAAATAGCACTCGCGTCTTTTCCCAGCAAGTACAGTGTATTGGACTGAGTAGGAGCTACTGTTCTTGTCAGTTTCCTAAGCAGAGTTGAACTACATATGGTCCTTGTGTGTAGGAAGCACAGTTCTTTTGTTCTGAGCAAGCTCACTGTTTGGACCACATAGGAAACACAATAGAGTAGAAGAGTGCTCTTTTCTCTAAAGCAGAGTGTGTTTCTTGTAAGGCGAGCAAGCGTTTGTTTCTCAGTCCTAAATGGAGTTGAATCTCATGCAGTTTCTGTCCTACGAGCAAGAGTTGTTTTATGGTAAGAATAGTCACTATTGTGCTGCCATTGCCATACACAGGACAAATAGCACTGGCGTCTGTTCGCAGCAAGTACAGTGTATTGGACTGAAGAGGATCTACTGTTCTTGTCAGGTTCCTAAGCAGAATTGAACTAGATATGGCCGTGTGTGTAGGAAGCACAGTTCTTTGTTCTGAGCAAGCTCACTGTTTGGACCCCATAGGAAACACAGTAGAGTAGAAGAGTGCTCTTTTCTCAAAAGCAGAGAGTGTTTCATGTAAGGCGAGCTAGCATTTGTTTCCCAGTCCTAAATGGCGTTGAATCACATGCAGTTTGTGTTCCTACCAGCAAGAGTTATTTTCTGGTAAAAAAAAGTCACTATTGCGCTGTCATTGCCATACACAGTGCAAATAGCACTCGCGTCTGTTCCCAGCAATTATAGTGTATTGGACTGAAGAGGAGCTGCTGTTATTGTCAGTTTCATAAGCAGAGTTGAGCTATATATGGTCCATGTGTGTAAAAAGCACAGTTCTTTTGTTCTGAGCAAGCTCACTGGTTGTACCCCATAGGAAACACAGTAGAGTAGAAGAGTGCTCTTTTCTCAAAAGCAGAGTGCGTTTCTTGTAAGGCGAGCTAGCATTTGTTTCCCAGTCCTAAATGGCGTTGAATCACATGCAGTTTCTGGTCCTACGAGCAAGAGTTGTTTTCTGGTAAGGAAAGTCACTATTGCGATCTAATTGCCATACACAGTGCAAATAGCACTCGCGTCTGTTCCAAGAAAGTACAGTGTATTGGACTGAAGAAAAGATACTGTTCTTGTCAGTTTCCTAAGCAGAGTTGAACTACATATGGTCCTTGTGTGTAGGAAGCACAGTTCTTTTGTTCTGAGCGAAATCACTGTTTGGACCCCATAGGAAACACATTAGAGTAGAAAACTGCTCTTTTCTCAAAAGCAGAGTATGTTTCTTTTAAGGCGAGCTAGAGTTTGTTTCCCATTCCTAAATAGAGTTGAGTCACATGCAGTATTTTGTCCTACGAGCAAGAGTTGTTTTCTGGTAAGGAAAGTCACTATTGCGCTCTCATTGCCATACACAGTGCAAATAGCACTCCCGTTTGTTCCCAGCAAGTACAGTGTATTGGAGTGAAGAGGAGCTACTGTTCTTGTCAGGTTCCTAAGCAGAGTTGAACTACATATGGTCCGTGTGTGTAGGAAGCACAGTTCTTTTGTTCTGAGCAAGCTCTCTGTTTGGACCCCATAGGAAACACAGTAGAGTAGAAGAGTGCTCTTTTCTCTAAAGCCGAGTGTGTTTCTTGTAAGGCAAGCTAGCGTTTGTTTCCCAGTCCTAAATGGAGTTGAATCACATGCAGTTTCTAGTCCTACAAGCAAGAGTTGTTTTCTGGTAAGGAAAGTTACTATTGCGCTCCCATTGCCATACACAGTGCAAATAGCACTGCCATCTGTTCCCAGCAAGTACAGTGTATTGGACTGAAGAGGAGCTACTGTTCTTGTCAGTTTCCTAAGCAGAGTTGAACTAGATATGGCCCATGTGTGTAGGAAGCACAGTTGTTTTGTTCTGAGCAAGCTCACTTTTCTGGCCCTATAGGAAACACAGTAGAGCAGAAGAGTGCTCTTTTCTCAAAAGCAGAGTGTGTTTCTTGTAAGGCGAGCAAGCGTTTGTTTCCCAGTCCTAAATGGAGTTGAGTCACAGACAGTTTTTTGTCCTACGAGCAAGAGTTGTTTTCTGGTAAGAAGAGTCACTATTGCGCTCCAAATGCCATACACAGTGCAAATAGCACTCGCGTCTGTTCCCAGCAAGTACAGTGTATTGGACTGAAGAGGAGCTACTGCTCTTGTCAGTTTCCTAACCAGATTTGAACTAGATATAGTCCATGTGTGTAGGAAGCACAGTTCTTTTGTTCTGAGCAAGATCACTGTTTGGACCCCATAGGAAACACCATAGAGTAGAAGAGTGCTCTTTTCTCAAAAGCAGAGTGAGTTTCTTTAAGGCGAGCTTGCGTTTGTTTCCCAGTCCTAAATGGAGTGGAATCACATGCAGCTTCTGGTTCTATGAGCAAGAGTTGTTTTATGGTAAGAATAGTCACTATTGCCCTGCCATTGCCATACACAGGACAAATAGCACTGGCGTCTGTTCCCAGCAAGTACAGTGTATTGGATTGAAGAGGATCTACTGTTCTTGTCAGGTTCCTAAGCAGAATTGAACTAGATATGGCCGTGTGTGTAGGAAGCACAGTGCTTTTGTTCTGAGCAAGATCACTTTTTGGACCCCTAGGAAACA
This sequence comes from Peromyscus eremicus, assembly GCF_949786415.1. Classification (NCBI taxonomy): domain Eukaryota; kingdom Metazoa; phylum Chordata; class Mammalia; order Rodentia; family Cricetidae; genus Peromyscus; species Peromyscus eremicus. The sequence continues at coordinate 62,112 of NW_026736288.1, read as the reverse complement.
CAGTAGAGTAGAAGAGTGCTCTTTTCTGTAAAGCAGAGTGTGTTTCTTGTAAGGCGAGCTAGCATTTGTTTCCCAGTCCTAAATGGAGTTGAATCACATGCAATTTCTGGTCCTACAAGCAAGAGTTGTTTTCTGGTAAGGAAAGTAACTATTGCGCTCCCATTGCCATACACAGTGCAAATAGCACTAGCGTCTGTTCCCAGCAAGTACAATGTATCGGACTGAAGAGGAGCTACTGTTCTTGTCAGTTTCCTAATCAGAGTTGAACTAGATAAGGACCGTGTGTGTAGAAAGCACAGTTCTTATGTTCTGAGCAAGCTCACTGTTCTGGCCCTATAGGAAACACAGTAGAGTAGAAGAGTGCTCTTTTCTCAAAAGCAGAGTGTGTTTCTTGTAAGGCGAGCTAGCGTTTGTTTCCTAGTCCTAAATGGCGTTGAATCACATGCAGTTTCTGGTCCTACGAACAAGAGTTGTTTTCTGGTAAGGAAAGTCACTATTGCGCTCCCATTGCCATACACAGTGCAAATAGCACTCGCGTCTTTTCCCAGCAAGTACAGTGTATTGGACTGAAGAGGAGCTACTGTTCTTGTCAGTTTCCTAAGCAGAGTTGAACTACATATGGTTCTTGTGTGTAGGAAGCACAGTACTTTTGTTCTGAGCAAGCTCACTGTTTGGAAGACATAGGAAACACTGTAGAGTAGAAGAGTGCTCTTTTCTCTAAAGCAGAGTGTGTTTCTTGTAAGGCGAGCTAGCGTTTGTTTCCCAGTCCTAAATGGAGTGGAATCACATGCAGTTTCTGTCCTACGAGCAAGAGTTGTTTTATGGTAAGAATAGTCACTATTGTGCTGCCATTTCCATACACAGGACAAATAGTACTGGCGTCTGTTTGCAGCAAGTACAGTGTATTTGACTGAAGAGGATCTACTGTTCTTGTCAGGTTCCTAAGCAGAATTGAACTAGATATGGCCGGGTGTGTAGGAAGCACAGTTCTTTTGTTCTGAGCAAGCTCTCTGTTTGGACCCCATAGGAAACACAGTAGTGTAGAAGAGTGCTCTTTTCTCTAAAGCAGAGTGTGTTTCTTGCAAGGCGAGCTAGCGTTTGTTCCGCTGTCCTAAATGGAGTTGAATCCCATGCAGTTTCTGGTACTACGAGCAAGAGTTGTTTTCTGGTAAGAAGATTCACTATTGCGCTGCCATTGCCATACACAGTGCAAATAGCACTGGCATCTGTTCCCAGCAAGTACAGTGTATTGGACTGAAGAGGAGCTACTGTTCTTCTCAGTTTCCTAAGTAGAGTTAAACTAGATATTGCCCGTGTGTGTAGGAAGCACAGTTCTTTTTTTCTGAGCAAGCTCAAAGTTCTGGCCCTATAGGAAACACATTAGAGTAGAATACTGCTCTTTTCTCAAAAGCAGAGTGTGTTTCTTGTAAGGCGAGCTAGAGTTTGTTTCCCAGTCCTAAATGGAGTTGAGTCACATGCAGTTTTTTGTCCTACGAGCAACAGTTGTTTTCTGATAAGATGAGTCACTATTGTGCTCCAATTGCCATTCACAGTGCAAATAGCACTCGCATCTGTTCTCAGCCAGTACAGTGTATCGGACTGAAGAGGAGCTACTGTTCTTGTCACTTTCCTAAGAAGAGTTGAACTAGATATGGCCCGTGTGTGTAGGAAGCACAGTTCTTTTGTTCTGAGCAAGCTCACTTATCTGGCCCTATAGGAAACACAGTAGAGTAGAAGAGTGCTCTTTTCTCAAAAGCAGAGTGTGTTTCTTGTAAGGCGAGCTCGCGTTTGTTTCCCAGTCCTAAATGGAGTTGAGTCACAGACAGTTTTTGGTCCTACGAGCAAGAGTTGTTTTATGGTAAGAATAGTCACTATTGCGCTGCCATTGCCATACACAGGACAAATAGCACTGGCGTCTGTTCCCAGAAAGTACAGTGTATTGGACTGAAGAGGATCTACTGTTCTTGACAGGTTCCTAAGCAGAATTGAACTAGATATGGCCGTGTGTGTAGGAAGCACAGTGCTTTTGTTCTGAGCAAGATCACTTTTCGGACCCCTAGGAAACACAGTAGAGTAGAAGAGTGCTCTTTTCTCAAAAGCAGAGTGTGTTTCTTGTAAGGCGAGCTTGCGTTTTTTTCCTAGTCCTAAATGGAGTTGAATCACATGCAGTTTCTGGTCCTACGAACAAGAGTTGTTTTCTGGTAAGGAAAGTCACTATTGCGCTCCCATTGCCATACACAGTGCAAATAGCCCTCGCGTCTTTTCCCAGCAAGTACAGTGTATTGGACTGAATAGGAGCTACAGTTCTTGTCAGTTTCCTAAGCAGAGTTGAACTACATATGGTCCTTGTGTGTAGGAAGCACAGTACTTTTGTTCTGAGCAAGCTCACTGTTTGGAAGCCATAGGAAACACAGTAGAGTAGAAGAGTGCTCTTTTCTCTAAAGCAGAGTGTGTTTCTTGTAAGGCGAGCTAGCGTTTGTTTCCCAGTCCTAAATGGAGTTGAATCACATGCAGTTTCTGGTCCTACGAGCAAGAGTTGTTTTCTGGTAAGGAAAGTCACTATTGCGCTCCCATTGCCATACACAGTGCAAATAGCACTGGCATCTGTTCGCAGCAAGTACAGTGTATTGGACTGAAGAGGAGCTGCTGTTCTTCTCAGTTTCCTAAGCAGAGTTGAACTAGATATGGCCCGTGTGTCTAGGAAGCACAGTTCATTTGTTCTGAGCAAGCTCACTGTTCTGGCCCTATAGGAAACACAGTAGAGTAGAAGAGTGCTCTTTTCTCAAAAGCAGAGTGTGTTTCTTGTAAGGCGAGCTAGAGTTTGTTTCATAGTCGTAAATGGAGTTCAGTCACATGCAGTTTTTTGTCCTATGAGCAAGAGTTGTTTTCTGGTAAGACGAGTCACTATTGTGCTCCAATTGCGATTCACAGTTCAAATAGCACTCGCGTCTGTTCTCAGCAAGAACAGTGTTTCGGACTGAAGAGGAGCTACTGTTCTTGTCAGTTTCCTAAGCCGAGTTGAACTAGATATGGTCCATGTGTTTAGGAAGCACAGTTCTTTTGTTCTGAGCAAGCTCACTGTTCTGGCCCTATAGGAAACACAGTAGAGTAGAAGAGTGCTCTTTTCTCTAAAGCAGAGTGTGTTTCTTGTAAGGCGAGCTCACGTTTGTTTCCCAGTCCTAAATGGAGTTGAGTCACAGACAGTTTTTGGTCCTACGAGCAAGAGTTGTTTTCTGGTAAGAAGAGTCACTATTGTGCTCCAAATGCCATGCACAGTGCAAATAGCAGTCGCGACTGTTCCCAGCAAGTACACTGTATCGGACTGAAGAGGAGCTACTGTTCTTGTCAGTTTCCAAAGCAGAGTTGAACTAGATAAGGACCGTGTGTGTAGAAAGCACAGTTCTTATGTTCTGAGCAAGCTCACTGTTCTGGCCCTATAGGAAACACAGTAGAGTAGAAGAGTGCTCTTTTCTCTAAAGCAGAGTGTGTTTCTTGTAAGGCGAGCTAGCGTTTGTTTCCCAGACCAAATGGAGTTGAGTCACATGCAGTTTTTTGTCCTACGAGCAAGAGTTGTTTTCTGGTAAGGAAAGTCACTATTGCGCTCTCATTGCCATACACAGTGCAAATAGCACTCCCGTTTGTTCCCAGCAAGTACAGTGTATTGGAGTGAAGAGGAGCTACTGTTCTTGTCATTTTCCTAAGCAGAGTTGAACTACATATGGTCCGTGTGTGTAGGAAGCACAGTTCTTTTGTTCTGAGCAAGCTCTCTGTTTGGACCCCATAGGAAACACAGTAGAGTAGAAGAGTGCTCTTTTCTCTAAAGCCGAGTGTGTTTCTTGTAAGGCAAGCTAGCGTTTGTTTCCCAGTCCTAAATGGAGTTGAATCACATGCAGTTTCTGGTCCTACAAGCAAGAGTTGTTTTCTGGTAAGGAAAGTTACTATTGTGCTCCCGTTGCCATACACAGTGCAAATAGCACTGCCATCTGTTCCCAGAAAGTACAGTGTATTGGACTGAAGAGGAGCTACTGTTCTTGTCAGTTTCCTAAGAAGAGTTGAACTAGATATGGCCCGTGTGTGTAGGAAGCACAGTTGTTTTTTTCTGAGCAAGCTCACTTTTCTGGCCCTATAGGAAACACAGTAGAGTAGAAGAGTGCTCTTTTCTCAAAAGCAGAGTGTGTTTCTTGTAAGGCGAGCAAGCGTTTGTTTCCCAGTCCTAAATGGAGTTGAGTCACAGACAGTTTTTGGTCCTACGAGCAAGAGTTGTTTTATGGTAAGAATAGTCACTATTGCGCTGCCATTGCCATACACAGGACAAATAGCACTGGCGTCTGTTCCCAGCAAGTACAGTGTATTGGACTGAAGAGGATCTACTGTTCTTGTCAGGTTCCTAAGCAGAATTTAACTAGATATGGCCGTGTTTGTAGGAAGCACAGTGCTTTTGTTCTGAGCAAGATCACTTTTCGGACCCCTAGGAAACACAGTAGAGTAGAAGAGTGCTCTTTTCTCAAAAGCAGAGTGTGTTTCTTGTAAGGCGAGCTAGCGTTTGTTTCCCAGTCCTAAATGGAGTTGAATCACATGCAATTTCTGGTCCTACGAGCAAGAGTTGTTTTCTGGTAAAGAAAGTAACCATTGCGCTCCCATTGCCATACACAGTGCAAATAGCACTCGCGTCTGTTCCCAGCAAGTACAGTGTATCGGACTGAAGAGGAGCTACTGTTCTTGTCAGTTTCCTAAGCAGAGTTGAACTAGATAAGGACCGTGTGTGTAGAAAGCACAGTTCTTATGTTCTGAGCAAGCTCCCTGTTCTGGCTCTATAGGAAACACAGTAGAGTAGAAGAGTGCTCTTTTCTCAAAAGCAGAGTGTGGTTCTTGTAAGGCAAGCTAGCGTTTGTTTTTTAGTCCTAAATGGAGTTGAATCACATGCAGTTTCTGGTCCTACGAACAAGAGTTGATTTCTGGTAAGGAAAGTCACTATTGCGCTCCCATTTCCATACACAGTGCAAATAGCACTCGCGTCTTTTCCCAGCAAGTACAGTGTATTGGACTGAATAGGAGCTATTGTTCTTGTCAGTTTCCTAAGCAGAGTTGAACTACATATGGTCCTTGTGTGTAGGAAGCACAGTACTTTTGTTCTGAGCAAACTCACTGTTTGGACCCCTTAGGAAACACAGTAAATTAGAAGAGTGCTCTTTTCTCTAAAGCAGAGTGTGTTTCTGGTAAGGCGAGCTAGAGTTAGTTTCCCAGTCCTAAATGGAGTGGAATCACATGCAGTTTCTGTCCTACGAGCAAGAGTTGTTTTATGGTAAGAATAGTCACTATTGTTCTGCCATTTCCATACACAGGACAAATAGTACTGGCGTCTGTTCGCAGCAAGTACAGTGTACTGGACTGAACAGGATCTACTGTTCTTGTCAGGTTCCTAAGCAGAATTGAACTAGATATTGCCCGTGTGTGTAGGAAGCACAGTTCTTTTTTTCTGAGCAAGCTCAAAGTTCTGGCCCTATAGGAAACACATTAGAGTAGAATACTGCTCTTTTCTCAAAAGCAGAGTGTGTTTCTTGTAAGGCGAGCTAGAGTTTGTTTCCCAGTCCTAAATGGAGTTGAGTCACATGCAGTTTTTTGTCCTACGAGCAAGAGTTGTTTTCTGGTAAGATGAGTCACTATTGTGCTCCAATTGCCATTCACAGTGCAAATAGCACTCGCATCTGTTCTCAGCAAGTACAGTGTATCGGACTGAAGAGGAGCTACTGTTCTTGTCAGTTTCCTAAGCAGAGTTGAACTAGATATGGCCCGTGTGTGTAGGAAGCACAGTTGATTTGTTCTGAGCAAGCTCACTTTTCTGGCCCTATAGGAAACACAGAAGAGTAGAAGAGTGCTCTTTTCTCAAAAGCAGAGTGTGTTTCTTGTAAGGCGAGCTAGCGTTTGTTTCCTAGTCCTAAATGGAGTTGAATCACATGCAGTTTCTGGTCCTACGAACAAGAGTTGTTTTCTGGTAAGGAAAGTCACTATTGCGCTCCCATTGCCATACACAGGGCAAATAGCACTCGCGTCTTTTCCCAGCAAGTACAGTGTATTGGACTGAGTAGGAGCTACTGTTTTTGTCAGTTTCCTAAGCAGAGTTGAACTACATATGGTCCTTGTGTGTAGGAAGCACAGTTCTTTTGTTCTGAGCAAGCTCACTGTTTGGACCACATAGGAAACACAATAGAGTAGAAGAGTGCTCTTTTCTCTAAAGCAGAGTGTGTTTCTTGTAAGGCGAGCAAGCGTTTGTTTCTCAGTCCTAAATGGAGTTGAATCTCATGCAGTTTCTGTCCTACGAGCAAGAGTTGTTTTATGGTAAGAATAGTCACTATTGTGCTGCCATTGCCATACACAGGACAAATAGCACTGGCGTCTGTTCGCAGCAAGTACAGTGTATTGGACTGAAGAGGATCTACTGTTCTTGTCAGGTTCCTAAGCAGAATTGAACTAGATATGGCCGTGTGTGTAGGAAGCACAGTTCTTTGTTCTGAGCAAGCTCACTGTTTGGACCCCATAGGAAACACAGTAGAGTAGAAGAGTGCTCTTTTCTCAAAAGCAGAGAGTGTTTCATGTAAGGCGAGCTAGCATTTGTTTCCCAGTCCTAAATGGCGTTGAATCACATGCAGTTTGTGTTCCTACCAGCAAGAGTTATTTTCTGGTAAAAAAAAGTCACTATTGCGCTGTCATTGCCATACACAGTGCAAATAGCACTCGCGTCTGTTCCCAGCAATTATAGTGTATTGGACTGAAGAGGAGCTGCTGTTATTGTCAGTTTCATAAGCAGAGTTGAGCTATATATGGTCCATGTGTGTAAAAAGCACAGTTCTTATGTTCTGAGCAAGCTCCCTGTTCTGGCTCTATAGGAAACACAGTAGAGTAGAAGAGTGCTCTTTTCTCAAAAGCAGAGTGTGGTTCTTGTAAGGCAAGCTAGCGTTTGTTTTTTAGTCCTAAATGGAGTTGAATCACATGCAGTTTCTGGTCCTACGAACAAGAGTTGATTTCTGGTAAGGAAAGTCACTATTGCGCTCCCATTTCCATACACAGTGCAAATAGCACTCGCGTCTTTTCCCAGCAAGTACAGTGTATTGGACTGAATAGGAGCTATTGTTCTTGTCAGTTTCCTAAGCAGAGTTGAACTACATATGGTCCTTGTGTGTAGGAAGCACAGTACTTTTGTTCTGAGCAAACTCACTGTTTGGACCCCTTAGGAAACACAGTAAATTAGAAGAGTGCTCTTTTCTCTAAAGCAGAGTGTGTTTCTGGTAAGGCGAGCTAGAGTTAGTTTCCCAGTCCTAAATGGAGTGGAATCACATGCAGTTTCTGTCCTACGAGCAAGAGTTGTTTTATGGTAAGAATAGTCACTATTGTTCTGCCATTTCCATACACAGGACAAATAGTACTGGCGTCTGTTCGCAGCAAGTACAGTGTACTGGACTGAACAGGATCTACTGTTCTTGTCAGGTTCCTAAGCAGAATTGAACTAGATATTGCCCGTGTGTGTAGGAAGCACAGTTCTTTTTTTCTGAGCAAGCTCAAAGTTCTGGCCCTATAGGAAACACATTAGAGTAGAATACTGCTCTTTTCTCAAAAGCAGAGTGTGTTTCTTGTAAGGCGAGCTAGAGTTTGTTTCCCAGTCCTAAATGGAGTTGAGTCACATGCAGTTTTTTGTCCTACGAGCAAGAGTTGTTTTCTGGTAAGATGAGTCACTATTGTGCTCCAATTGCCATTCACAGTGCAAATAGCACTCGCATCTGTTCTCAGCAAGTACAGTGTATCGGACTGAAGAGGAGCTACTGTTCTTGTCAGTTTCCTAAGCAGAGTTGAACTAGATATGGCCCGTGTGTGTAGGAAGCACAGTTGATTTGTTCTGAGCAAGCTCACTTTTCTGGCCCTATAGGAAACACAGAAGAGTAGAAGAGTGCTCTTTTCTCAAAAGCAGAGTGTGTTTCTTGTAAGGCGAGCTAGTGTTTGTTTCCTAGTCCTAAATGGAGTTGAATCACATGCAGTTTCTGGTCCTACGAACAAGAGTTGTTTTCTGGTAAGGAAAGTCACTATTGCGCTCCCATTGCCATACACAGGGCAAATAGCACTCGCGTCTTTTCCCAGCAAGTACAGTGTATTGGACTGAGTAGGAGCTACTGTTTTTGTCAGTTTCCTAAGCAGAGTTGAACTACATATGGTCCTTGTGTGTAGGAAGCACAGTTCTTTTGTTCTGAGCAAGCTCACTGTTTGGACCACATAGGAAACACAATAGAGTAGAAGAGTGCTCTTTTCTCTAAAGCAGAGTGTGTTTCTTGTAAGGCGAGCAAGCGTTTGTTTCTCAGTCCTAAATGGAGTTGAATCTCATGCAGTTTCTGTCCTACGAGCAAGAGTTGTTTTATGGTAAGAATAGTCACTATTGTGCTGCCATTGCCATACACAGGACAAATAGCACTGGCGTCTGTTCGCAGCAAGTACAGTGTATTGGACTGAAGAGGATCTACTGTTCTTGTCAGGTTCCTAAGCAGAATTGAACTAGATATGGCCGTGTGTGTAGGAAGCACAGTTCTTTGTTCTGAGCAAGCTCACTGTTTGGACCCCATAGGAAACACAGTAGAGTAGAAGAGTGCTCTTTTCTCAAAAGCAGAGAGTGTTTCATGTAAGGCGAGCTAGCATTTGTTTCCCAGTCCTAAATGGCGTTGAATCACATGCAGTTTGTGTTCCTACCAGCAAGAGTTATTTTCTGGTAAAAAAAAGTCACTATTGCGCTGTCATTGCCATACACAGTGCAAATAGCACTCGCGTCTGTTCCCAGCAATTATAGTGTATTGGACTGAAGAGGAGCTGCTGTTATTGTCAGTTTCATAAGCAGAGTTGAGCTATATATGGTCCATGTGTGTAAAAAGCACAGTTCTTTTGTTCTGAGCAAGCTCACTGGTTGTACCCCATAGGAAACACAGTAGAGTAGAAGAGTGCTCTTTTCTCAAAAGCAGAGTGCGTTTCTTGTAAGGCGAGCTAGCATTTGTTTCCCAGTTCTAAATGGCGTTGAATCACATGCAGTTTCTGGTCCTACGAGCAAGAGTTGTTTTCTGGTAAGGAAAGTCACTATTGCGATCTCATTGCCATACACAGTGCAAATAGCACTCGCGTCTGTTCCAAGAAAGTACAGTGTATTGGACTGAAGAAAAGATACTGTTCTTGTCAGTTTCCTAAGCAGAGTTGAACTACATATGGTCCTTGTGTGTAGGAAGCACAGTTCTTTTGTTCTGAGCAAAATCACTGTTTGGACCCCATAGGAAACACATTAGAGTAGAAAACTGCTCTTTTCTCAAAAGCAGAGTATGTTTCTTTTAAGGCGAGCTAGAGTTTGTTTCCCAGTCCTAAATGGAGTTGAGTCACATGCAGTATTTTGTCCTACGAGCAAGAGTTGTTTTCTGGTAAGGAAAGTCACTATTGCGCTCTCATTGCCATACACAGTGCAAATAGCACTCCCGTTTGTTCCCAGCAAGTACAGTGTATTGGAGTGAAGAGGAGCTACTGTTCTTGTCAGGTTCCTAAGCAGAGTTGAACTACATATGGTCCGTGTGTGTAGGAAGCACAGTTCTTTTGTTCTGAGCAAGCTCTCTGTTTGGACCCCATAGGAAACACAGTAGAGTAGAAGAGTGCTCTTTTCTCTAAAGCCGAGTGTGTTTCTTGTAAGGCAAGCTAGCGTTTGTTTCCCAGTCCTAAATGGAGTTGAATCACATGCAGTTTCTGGTCCTACAAGCAAGAGTTGTTTTCTGGTAAGGAAAGTTACTATTGCGCTCCCATTGCCATACACAGTGCAAATAGCACTGCCATCTGTTCCCAGCAAGTACAGTGTATTGGACTGAAGAGGAGCTACTGTTCTTGTCAGGTTCCTAAGCAGAGTTGAACTAGATATGGCCCATGTGTGTAGGAAGCACAGTTGTTTTGTTCTGAGCAAGCTCACTTTTCTGGCCCTATAGGAAACACAGTAGAGTAGAAGAGTGCTCTTTTCTCAAAAGCAGAGTGTGTTTCTTGTAAGGCGAGCAAGCGTTTGTTTCCCAGTCCTAAATGGAGTTGAGTCACAGACAGTTTTTTGTCCTACGAGCAAGAGTTGTTTTCTGGTAAGAAGAGTCACTATTGCGCTCCAAATGCCATACACAGTGCAAATAGCACTCGCGTCTGTTCCCAGCAAGTACAGTGTATTGGACTGAAGAGGAGCTACTGCTCTTGTCAGTTTCCTAAGCAGATTTGAACTAGATATAGTCCATGTGTGTAGGAAGCACAGTTCTTTTGTTCTGAGCAAGATCACTGTTTGGACCCCATAGGAAACACCATAGAGTAGAAGAGTGCTCTTTTCTCAAAAGCAGAGTGTGTTTCTTTAAGGCGAGCTAGCGTTTGTTTCCCAGTCCTAAATGGAGTGGAATCACATGCAGCTTCTGGTTCTATGAGCAAGAGTTGTTTTATGGTAAGAATAGTCACTATTGCCCTGCCATTGCCATACACAGGACAAATAGCACTGGCGTCTGTTCCCAGCAAGTACAGTGTATTGGATTGAAGAGGATCTACTGTTCTTGTCAGGTTCCTAAGCAGAATTGAACTAGATATGGCCGTGTGTATGAAGCACAGTGCTTTTGTTCTGAGCAAGATCACTTTTTGGACCCCTAGGAAACACAGTAGAGTAGAAGAGTGCTCTTTTCTGTAAAGCAGAGTGTGTTTCTTGTAAGGCGAGCTAGCATTTGTTTCCCAGTCCTAAATGGAGTTGAATCACATGCAATTTCTGGTCCTACAAGCAAGAGTTGTTTTCTGGTAAGGAAAGTAACTATTGCGCTCCCATTGCCATACACAGTGCAAATAGCACTAGCGTCTGTTCCCAGCAAGTACAATGTATCGGACTGAAGAGGAGCTACTGTTCTTGTCAGTTTCCTAATCAGAGTTGAACTAGATAAGGACCGTGTGTGTAGAAAGCACAGTTCTTATGTTCTGAGCAAGCTCACTGTTCTGGCCCTATAGGAAACACAGTAGAGTAGAAGAGTGCTCTTTTCTCAAAAGCAGAGTGTGTTTCTTGTAAGGCGAGCTAGCGTTTGTTTCCTAGTCCTAAATGGCGTTGAATCACATGCAGTTTCTGGTCCTACGAACAAGAGTTGTTTTCTGGTAAGGAAAGTCACTATTGCGCTCCCATTGCCATACACAGTGCAAATAGCACTCGCGTCTTTTCCCAGCAAGTACAGTGTATTGGACTGAAGAGGAGCTACTGTTCTTGTCAGTTTCCTAAGCAGAGTTGAACTACATATGGTTCTTGTGTGTAGGAAGCACAGTACTTTTGTTCTGAGCAAGCTCACTGTTTGGAAGACATAGGAAACACTGTAGAGTAGAAGAGTGCTCTTTTCTCTAAAGCAGAGTGTGTTTCTTGTAAGGCGAGCTAGCGTTTGTTTCCCAGTCCTAAATGGAGTGGAATCACATGCAGTTTCTGTCCTACGAGCAAGAGTTGTTTTATGGTAAGAATAGTCACTATTGTGCTGCCATTTCCATACACAGGACAAATAGTACTGGCGTCTGTTTGCAGCAAGTACAGTGTATTTGACTGAAGAGGATCTACTGTTCTTGTCAGGTTCCTAAGCAGAATTGAACTAGATATGGCCGGGTGTGTAGGAAGCACAGTTCTTTTGTTCTGAGCAAGCTCTCTGTTTGGACCCCATAGGAAACACAGTAGTGTAGAAGAGTGCTCTTTTCTCTAAAGCAGAGTGTGTTTCTTGTAAGGCGAGCTAGCGTTTGTTCCGCTGTCCTAAATGGAGTTGAATCCCATGCAGTTTCTGGTACTACGAGCAAGAGTTGTTTTCTGGTAAGAAGATTGACTATTGCGCTGCCATTGCCATACACAGTGCAAATAGCACTGGCATCTGTTCCCAGCAAGTACAGTGTATTGGACTGAAGAGGAGCTACTGTTCTTCTCAGTTTCCTAAGCAGAGTTAAACTAGATATTGCCCGTGTGTGTAGGAAGCACAGTTCTTTTTTTCTGAGCAAGCTCAAAGTTCTGGCCCTATAGGAAACACATTAGAGTAGAATACTGCTCTTTTCTCAAAAGCAGAGTGTGTTTCTTGTAAGGCGAGCTAGAGTTTGTTTCCCAGTCCTAAATGGAGTTGATTCACATGCAGTTTTTTGTCCTACGAGCAACAGTTGTTTTCTGATAAGATGAGTCACTATTGTGCTCCAAATGCCATTCACAGTGCAAATAGCACTCGCATCTGTTCTCAGCCAGTACAGTGTATCGGACTGAAGAGGAGCTACTGTTCTTGTCACTTTCCTAAGCAGAGTTGAACTAGATATGGCCCGTGTGTGTAGGAAGCACAGTTCTTTTGTTCTGAGCAAGCTCACTTATCTGGCCCTATAGGAAACACAGTAGAGTAGAAGAGTGCTCTTTTCTCAAAAGCAGAGTGTGTTTCTTGTAAGGCGAGCTCGCGTTTGTTTCCCAGTCCTAAATGGAGTTGAGTCACAGACAGTTTTTGGTCCTACGAGCAAGAGTTGTTTTATGGTAAGAATAGTCACTATTGCGCTGCCATTGCCATACACAGGACAAATAGCACTGGCGTCTGTTCCCAGAAAGTACAGTGTATTGGACTGAAGAGGATCTACTGTTCTTGTCAGGTTCCTAAGCAGAATTGAACTAGACATGGCCGTGTGTGTAGGAAGCACAGTGCTTTTGTTCTGAGCAAGATCACTTTTCGGACCCCTAGGAAACACAGTAGAGTAGAAGAGTGCTCTTTTCTCAAAAGCAGAGTGTGTTTCTTGTAAGGCGAGCTTGCGTTTTTTTCCTAGTCCTAAATGGAGTTGAATCACATGCAGTTTCTGGTCCTACGAACAAGAGTTGTTTTCTGGTAAGGAAAGTCACTATTGCGCTCCCATTGCCATACACAGTGCAAATAGCACTCGCGTCTTTTCCCAGCAAGTACAGTGTATTGGACTGAATAGGAGCTACAGTTCTTGTCAGTTTCCTAAGCAGAGTTGAACTACATATGGTCCTTGTGTGTAGGAAGCACAGTACTTTTGTTCTGAGCAAGCTCACTGTATGGAAGCCATAGGAAACACAGTAGAGTAGAAGAGTGCTCTTTTCTCTAAAGCAGAGTGTGTTTCTTGTAAGGCGAGCTAGCGTTTGTTTCCCAGTCCTAAATGGAGTTGAATCACATGCAGTTTCTGGTCCTACGAGCAAGAGTTGTTTTCTGGTAAGGAAAGTCACTATTGCGCTCCCATTGCCATACACAGTACAAATAGCACTGGCATCTGTTCCCAGCAAGTACAGTGTATTGGACTGAAGAGGAGCTGCTGTTCTTCTCAGTTTCCTAAGCAGAGTTGAACTAGATATGGCCCGTGTGTCTAGGAAGCACAGTTCATTTGTTCTGAGCAAGCTCACTGTTCTGGCCCTATAGGAAACACAGTAGAGTAGAAGAGTGCTCTTTTCTCAAAAGCAGAGTGTGTTTCTTCTAAGGCGAGCTAGAGTTTGTTTCATAGTCGTAAATGGAGTTCAGTCACATGCAGTTTTTTGTCCTATGAGCAAGAGTTGTTTTCTGGTAAGACGAGTCACTATTGTGCTCCAATTGCGATTCACAGTTCAAATAGCACTCGCGTCTGTTCTCAGCAAAAACAGTGTATCGGACTGAAGAGGAGCTACTGTTCTTGTCAGTTTCCTAAGCCGAGTTGAACTAGATATGGTCCATGTGTTTAGGAAGCACAGTTCTTTTGTTCTGAGCAAGCTCACTGTTCTGGCCCTATAGGAAACACAGTAGAGTAGAAGAGTGCTCTTTTCTCTAAAGCAGAGTGTGTTTCTTGTAAGGCGAGCTCACGTTTGTTTCCCAGTCCTAAATGGAGTTGAGTCACAGACAGTTTTTGGTCCTACGAGCAAGAGTTGTTTTCTGGTAAGAAGAATCACTATTGTGCTCCAAATGCCATGCACAGTGCAAATAGCAGTCGCGTCTGTTCCCAGCAAGTACACTGTATCGGACTGAAGAGGAGCTACTGTTCTTGTCAGTTTCCAAAGCAGAGTTGAACTAGATAAGGACCGTGTGTGTAGAAAGCACAGTTCTTATGTTCTGAGCAAGCTCACTGTTCTGGCCCTATAGGAAACACAGTAGAGTAGAAGAGTGCTCTTTTCTCAAAAGCAGAGTGTGGTTCTTGTAAGGCGAGCTAGCGTTTGTTTCCCAGTCCTAAATGGAGTTGAATCACATGCAGTTTTTGGTCCTACGAGCTAGAGTTGATTTCTGGTAAGGAAAGTCACTATTGCGCTCCCATTTCCATACACAGTGCAAATAGCACTCGCGTCTTTTCCCAGCAAGTACAGTGTATTGGACTGAATAGGAGCTATTGTTCTTGTCAGTTTCCTAAGCAGAGTTGAACTACATATGGTCCTTGTGTGTAGGAAGCACAGTACTTTTGTTCTGAGCAAGCTCACTGTTTGGACCCCTTAGGAAACACAGTAAAGTAGAAGAGTGCTCTTTTCTCTAAAGCAGAGTGTGTTTCTGGTAAGGCGAGCTAGAGTTTGTTTCCAAGTCCTAAATGGAGTGGAATCACATGCAGTTTCTGTCCTACGAGCAAGAGTTGTTTTATGGTAAGAATAGTCACTATTGTGCTGCCATTTCCATACACAGGACAAATAGTACTGGCGTCTGTTCGCAGCAAGTACAGTGTATTGGACTGAAGAGGATCTACTGTTCTTGTCAGGTTCCTAAGCAGAATTGAACTAGATATGGCCGGGTGTGTAGGAAGCACAGTTCTTTTGTTCTGAGCAAGCTCTCTGTTTGGACCCGATAGGAAACACAGTAGAGTAGAAGAGTGCTCTTTTCTCTAAAGCAGAGTGTGTTTCTTGTAAGGCGAGCTAGCGTTTGTTTCCCAGTCCTAAATGGAGTTGAATCACATGCAGTTTCTGGTCCTACAAGCAAGAGTTGTTTTCTGGTAAGGAAAGTTACTATTGCGCTCCCATTGCCATACACAGTGCAAATAGCACTGGCATATGTTCCCAGCAAGTACAGTGTATTGGACTGAAGAGGAGCTACTGTTCTTCTCAGTTTCCTAAGCAGAGTTAAACTAGATATTGCCCGTGTGTGTAGGAAGCACAGTTCTTTTTTTCTGAGCAAGCTCAAAGTTCTGGCCCTATAGGAAACACATTAGAGTAGAATACTGCTCTTTTCTCAAAAGCAGAGTGTGTTTCTTGTAAGGCGAGCTAGAGTTTGTTTCCCAGTCCTAAATGGAGTTGAGTCACATGCAGTTTTTTGTCCTACGAGCAAGAGTTGTTTTCTGGTAAGATGAGTCACTAATGTGCTCCAATTGCCATTCACAGTGCAAATAGCTCTCGCATCTGTTCTCAGCAAGTACAGTGTATTGGACTGAAGAGTAGCTACTGTTCTTGTCAGTTTCCTAAGCAGAGTTGAACTAGATATGGCCCGTGTGTGTAGGAAGCACAGTTGATTTGTTCTGAGCAAGCTCACTTTTCTGGCCCTATAGGAAACACAGTAGAGTAGAAGAGTGCTCTTTTCTCTAAAGCAGAGTGTGTTTCTTGTAAGGCGAGCTCGCGTTTGTTTCCCAGTCCTAAATGGAGTTGAGTCACAGACAGTTTTTGTCCTACGAGCAAGAGTTGTTTTCTGGTAAGAAGAGTCACTATTGCGCTCCAAATGACATACACAGTGCAAATAGCACTCGCGTCTGTTCCCAGCAAGTACAGTGTATTGGACTGAAGAGGAGCTACTGCTCTTGTCAGTTTCCTAAGCAGAGTTGAACTAGATATAGTCCATGTGTGTAGGAAGCACAGTTCTTTTGTTCTGAGCAAGATCACTGTTTGGACCCCATAGGAAACACCATAGAGTAGAAGAGTGCTCTTTTCTCAAAAGCAGAGTGTGTTTCTTTAAGGCGAGCTAGCGTTTGTTTCCCAGTCCTAAATGGAGTGGAATCACATGCAGCTTCTGGTTCTATGAGCAAGAGTTGTTTTATGGTAAGAATAGTCACTATTGCCCTGCCATTGCCATACACAGGACAAATAGCACTGTCGTCTGTTCCCAGCAAGTACAGTGTATTGGACTGAAGAGGATCTACTGTTCTTGTCAGGTTCCTAAGCAGAATTGAACTACTTATGGCCGTGTGTGTAGGAAGCACAGTGCTTTTGTTCTGAGCAAGATCACTTTTCGGACCCCTAGGAAACACAGTAGAGTAGAAGAGTGCTCTTTTCTCAAAAGCAGAGTGTGTTTCTTGTAAGGCGAGCTAGCGTTTGTTTCCCAGTCCTAAATGGAGTTGAATCACATGCAATTTCTGGTCCTACGAGCAAGAGTTGTTTTCTGGTAAGGAAAGTCACTATTGTGCTCCCATTGCCATACACAGTGCAAATAGCACTCGCGTCTGTTCCCAGCAAGTACAGTGTATCGACTAAAGAGGAGCTACTGTTCTTGTCAGTTTCCTAAGCAGAGTTGAACTAGATAAGGACCGTGTGTGTAGAAAGCACAGTTCTTATGTTCTGAGCAAGCTCACTGTTCTGGCCCTATAGGAAACACAGTAGAGTAGAAGAGTGCTCTTTTCTCAAAAGCAGAGTGTGGTTCTTGTAAGGCGAGCTAGCATTTGTTTTTTAGTCCTAAATGGAGTTGAATCACATTCAGTTTCTGGTCCTACGAACAAGAGTTGATTTCTGGTAAGGAAAGTCACTATTGCGCTCCCATTTCCATACACAGTGCAAATAGCACTCGCGTCTTTTCCCAGCAAGTACAGTGTATTGGACTGAATAAGAGCTACTGTTCTTGTCAGTTTCCTAAGCAAAGTTGAACCACATATGGTCCTTGTGTGTAGGAAGCACAGTACTTTTGTTCTGAGCAAGCTCACTGTTTGGACCCCATAGGAAACACAGTAAAGTAGAAGAGTGCTCTTTTCTCTAAAGCAGAGTGTGTTTCTGGTAAGGCGAGCTAGCGTTTGTTTCCCAGTCCTAAATGGAGTGGAATCACATGCAGTTTCTGTCCTACGAGCAAGAGTTGTTTTATGGTAAGAATAGTCACTATTGTGCTGCCATTTCCATACACAGGACAAATAGTACTGGCGTCTGTTCGCAGCAAGTACAGTGTATTGGACTGAAGAGGATCTACTGTTCTTGTCAGGTTCCTAAGCAGAATTGAACTAGATATGGCCGTGTGTGTAGGAAGCACAGTGCTTTTGTTCTGAGCAAGATCACTTTTCGGACCCCTAGGAAACACAGTAGAGTAGAAGAGTGCTCTTTTCTCAAAAGCAGAGTGTGTTTCTTGAAAGGCGAGCTAGCGTTTGTTTCCTAGTCCTAAATGGAGTTGAATCACATGCAATTTCTGGTCCTACGAGCAAGAGTTGTTTTCTGGTAAGGAAAGTAACTATTGCGCTCCCATTGCCATACACAGTGCAAATAGCACTCGCGTCTGTTCCCTGCAAGTACAGTGTATCGGACTGAAGAGGAGCTACTGTTCTTGTCACTTTCCTAAGCAGAGTTGAACTAGATAAGGACCTTATGTGTAGAAAGCACAGTTCTTATGTTCTGAGCAAGCTCACTGTTCTGGCACTATAGGAAACACAGTAGAGTAGAAGAGTGCTCTTTTCTCAAAAGCAGAGTGTGTTTCTTGTAAGGCAAGCTAGCGTTTGTTTCCTAGTCCTAAATGGAGTTGAATCACATGCAGTTTTTGGTCCTACGAACAAGAGTTGTTTTCTGGAGAGGAAAGTCACTATTGCGCTCCCATTGCCATACACAGTGCAAATAGCACTGGCGTCTTTTCCCAGCAAGTACAGTGTATTGGACTGAAGAGGAGCTACAGTTCTTGTCAGTTTCCTAAGCAGAGTTGAACTAGATATGGCCCGTGTGTTTAGGAAGCACAGGTATTATGTTTTGAGCAAGCTTACTGTTCTGGCCCTATAGGAAACACAGTAGAGTAGAAGAGTGCTCTTTTCTATAAAGCAGAGTGTGTTTCTTGTTAGGCGAGCTCGCGTTTGTTTCCCAGTCCTAAATGGATTTGAGTCACATGCAGTTTTTGGTCCTATGAGCAAGAGTTGTTTTCTGGTAAGAAGATTCACTATTGCGCTGCCATTGCCATACACAGGACAAATAGCACTGGCATCTGTTCGCAGCCGCTACAGTGTATTGGACTGAAGAGGATCTACTGTTCTTGTCAGGTTCCTAAGCAGAATTGAACTAGATATGGCCGTGTGTGTAGGAAGCACAGTTCTTTTGTTCTGAGCAAGCTCACTGTTCGGAACCAAAAGGAAACACAGTAGAGTAGAAGAGTGCTCTTTTCTCAAAGCAGAGTGTGTTTTTGTAAGGCAAGCTATCGTTTGTTTCCCAGTTCTAAATGGAGCTGAATCATATGCAGTTTCTGGTCCTACGAGCAAGAGTTGTTTTCTGGTAAGGAAAGTCACTATTGTGCTCCCTTTGCCATACACAGTGCAAATAGCACTCGCGTCTGTTCCCAGCAAGTACAGTGTATCGGACTGAAGAGGAGCTACTGTTCTTGTCAGTTTCCTAAGCAGAGTTGAACTAGATATGGCCCGTGTTTTTAGGAAGCACAGTTATTATGTTCTGAGAAAGCTCACTGTTCTGGCCATATAGGAAACACAGTAGAGTAGAAGAGTGCTCTTTTCTATAAAGCAGAGTGTGTTTCTTGTAAGGCAAGATCGCGTTTGTTTCCCAGTCCTAAATGGATTTGAGTCACATGCAGTTTTTGGTCCTATGAGCAAGAGTTGTTTTCTGGTAAGAAGAGTCACTATTGTGCTCCAAATGCCATACACAGTGCAAATAGCACTCGCGTCTGTTCCCAGCATGTACAGTGTATTGGACTGAATAGGAGCTACTGTTCTTGTCAGTTTCCTAAGCAGAGTTGAACTAGAAATGGTCCATGTGTGTAGGAAGCACAGTTCTTTTGTTCTGAGCAAGCTCACTGTTTGGAAGCCATAGGAAACACAGTAGAGTAGAAGAGTGCTCTTTTCTAAAAAGCAGAGAGTGTTTCTTGTAAGGCAAGCTAGCATTTGTTTCCCAGTCCTAAATGGCGTTGAATCACATGAAGTTTGTGTTCCTACGAGCAAGAGTTGTTTTCTGGTAAGGAGAGTCACTATTGTGCTGTCATTGCCATACACAGTGCAAAGAGCACTCGCGTCTGTTCCCAGCAAGTACAGTGTATTGGACTGAAGAGGAGCTACTGTTCTTGTCAGTTTCCTAAGCAGAGTTGAACTACATATGGTCCGTGTGTGTAGGAAGCACAGTTCTTTTGTTCTGAGCAAGCTCACTGTTTGGACCCCATAGGAAACACAGTTGAGTAGAAGAGTGCTCTTTTCTCTAAAGCAGAGTGTGTTTCTTGTCAGGCGAGCTAGCGTTTGTTTCCCAGTCCTAAATGGAGTTGAATCACATGCAGTTTCTGGTCCTACGAGCAAGAGTTGTTTTCTGGTAAGGAAAGTCACTATTGTAATCCCATTGCCATACACAGTGCAAATAGCACTGGCATCTGTTCCCAGCAACTACAGTGTATTGGACTGAAGAGGAGCTACTGTTCTTCTCAGTTTCCTAAGCAGAGTTGAACTAGATATGGCCCGTGTGTCTAGGAAGCACAGTTCATTTGTT
The DNA here is from genome assembly GCF_949786415.1 of Peromyscus eremicus. Lineage (NCBI taxonomy): Eukaryota > Metazoa > Chordata > Mammalia > Rodentia > Cricetidae > Peromyscus > Peromyscus eremicus. The sequence continues at coordinate 42,518 of NW_026736288.1, read as the reverse complement.
CTGAGCAAGCTCACTGTTCTGGCCCTATAGGAAACACAGTAGAGTAGAAGAGTGCTCTTTTCTCAAAAGCAGAGTGTGTTTCTTGTAAGGCGAGCTAGAGTTTGTTTCATAGTAGTAAATGGAGTTGAGTCACATGCAGTTTTTTGTCCTACGAGCAAGAGTTGTTTTCTGGTAAGACGAGTCACTATTGTGCTCCAATTGCCATTCACAGTTCAAATAGCACTCCTGTCTGTTCTCAGCAAGTACAGTGTATCGGACTGAAGAGGAGCTACTGTTCTTGTCAGTTTCCTAAGCAGAGTTGAAATAGATATGGCCCGTGTGTGTAGGAAGCACAGTTCTTTGTTCTGAGCAAGCTCACTGTTTGGACCCCATAGGAAACACAGTAGAGTGGAGGAGTGCTCTTTTCTCTAAAGCAGAGTGTGTTTCTTGTAAGGCGAGCTTTGTTTCCCAGTCCTAAATGTAGTTGAGTCACAGACAGTTTTTGGTCCTACGAGCAAGAGTTGTTTTCTGGTAAGAAGAGTCACTATTGCGCTCCAAATGCCATACACAGTGCAAATAGCACTCGCGTCTGTTCCCAGCAAGTACAGTGTATTGGACTGAATAGGAGCTACTGTTTTTGTGAGTTTTCTAAGCAGAGTTGAACTACATATGGTCCTTGTGTGTGGGAAGCACAGTTCTTTTGTTCTGAGCAAGCTCACTCTTTGGACCCCATAGGAAACACAGTAGAGTAGAAGAGTGCTCTTTTCTCAAAAGCAGAGAGTGTTTCATGTAAGGCGAGCTAGCATTTGTTTCCCAGTCCTAAACGGAGTTGAATCACATGCAGTTTCTGGTGCTACAAGCAAGAGTTGTTTTCTGGTAAGGAAAGTTACTATTGCGCTCCCATTGCCATATACAGTGCAAATAGCACTGGCATCTGTTCCCAGCAAGTACAGTGTATTGGACTGAAGAGGAGCTACTGTTCTTCTCAGTTTCCTAAGCAGAGTTAAACTAGATATTGCCCGTGTGTGTAGGAAGCACAGTTCTTTTTTTCTGAGCAAGCTCAATGTTCTGGCTGTATAGGAAACACATTAGAGTAGAATACTGCTCTTTTCTCAAAAGCAGAGTGTGTTTCTTGTAAGGTGAGCTAGCGTTTGTTTCCCAGACCTAAATGGAGTTGAGTCACATGCAGTTTTTTGTCCTACGAGCAAGAGTTGGTTTCTGGTAAGGAAAGTCACTATTGCGCTCCCTTTGTCATACACAGTGCAAATAGCACTCCCGTCTTTTCCCAGCAAGTACAGTGTATTGGACTGAATAGGAGCTACTGTTCTTGTCAGTTTCGTAAGCAGAGTTGAACTACATACGGTCCTTGTGTGTAGGAAGCACAGTACTTTTGTTCTGAGCAAGCTCACTGCTTGGAAGCCATAGGAAACACAGTAGAGTAGAAGAGTGCTCTTCTCTCTAAAGCAGAGTGTGTTTCTTGTAAGGCGAGCTAGCGTTTGTTTCCCAGTCCTAAATGGAGTGGAATCACATGCAGTTTCTGTCCTACGAGCAAGAGTTGTTTTATGGTAAGAATAGTCACTTTTGTGCTGCCATTTCCATACACAGGACAAATAGACTGGCGTCTGTTCGCAGCAAGTACAGTGTATTGGACTGAACAGGATCTACTGTTCTTGTCAGGTTCCTAAGCAGAATTGAACTAGATATGGCCGTGTGTGTAGGAAACACAGTTCTTTTGTTCTGAGCAAGCTCACTGTTCGGAACCAAAAGGAAACACAGTAGAGTAGAAGAGTGCTCTTTTCTCAAAGCAGAGTGTGTTTTTTGTAAGGCAAGCTATCGTTTGTTTCCCAGTCCTAAATGGAGCTGAATCATATGCAGTTTCTGGTCCTACGAGCAAGAGTTGTTTTCTGGTAAGGAAAGTCACTATTGCGCTCCCTTTGCCATACACAGTGCAAATAGCACTCGCGTCTGTTCCCAGCAAGTACAGTGTATCAGACTGAAGAGGAGCTACTGTTCGTGTCAGTTTCCTAAGCAGAGTTGAACTAGATATGGCCCGTGTTTTTAGGAAGCACAGTTATTATATTCTGAGCAAGCTCACTGTTCTGGCCCTATAGGAAACACATAGAGTAGAAGAGTGCTCTTTTCTCAAAAGCAGAGTGTGTTTCTTGTAAGGCGAGCTAGCGTTTGTTTCCCAGTCCTAAATGGAGTGGAATCACATGCAGTTTCTGGTTCTACGAGCAAGAGTTGTTTTATGGTAAGAATAGTCACTATTGCGCTGCCATTGCCATACACAGGACAAATAGCACTGGCTTCTGTTCCAAGCAGTACAGTGTATTGGACTGAAGAGGAGCTATTGTTCTTGTCAGGTTCCTAAGCAGAATTGAACTAGATATGGCTGTGTGTGTAGGAAGCACAGTTCTTTTGTTCTGAGAAAGCTCACTGTTTGAACCCCATAGGAAACACAGTAGAGTAGAAGAGTGCTCTTTTCTAAAAAGCAGAGAGTGTTTCTTGTAAGGCGAGCTAGCATTTGTTTCCCAGTCCTAAATGGCGTTGAATCACATGCAGTTTGTGTTCCTACGAGCAAGAGTTGTTTTCTGGTAAAAAAAAGTCACTATTGTGCTGTCATTGCCATACACAGGGCAAATAGCACTCTCGTCTGTTCCCAGCAATTACAGTGTATTGTCTGAAGAGGAGCTGCTGTTCTTGTCAGTATCATAAGCAGAGTTGAGCTAGATATGGTCCATGTGTGTAAAAAGCACAGTTCTTTTGTTCTGAGCAAGCTCATTGTTTGGACCCCATAGGAAACACAGTAGAGTAGAAGAGTGCTCTTTTCTCAAAAGCAGAGTGCGTTTCTTGTAAGGCGAGCTAGCATTTGTTTCCCAGTCCTAAATGGCATTGAATCACATGCAGTTTCTGGTCCTACGAGCAAGAGTTGTTTTCTGGTAAGGAAAGTCACTATTGCGAACTCATTGCCATAAACAGTGCAAATAGCACTCGCGTCTGTTCCCAGAAACTACAGTATTGGACTGAAGAGGAGATACTGTTCTTGTCAGTTTCCTAAGCAGAGTTGAACTACATATGGTCCGTGTGTGTAGGAAGCACAGTTCTTTTGTTCTGAGCAAGCTCACTGTTTGGACCCCACAGGAAACACATTAGAGTAGAATACTGCTCTTTTCTCAAAAGCAGAGTTTGTTTCTTGTAAGGTGAGCTAGCGTTTGTTTCCCAGACCTAAATGGAGTTGAGTCACATGCAGTTTTTTGTCCTACGAGCAAGAGTTGTTTTCTGGTAAGACGAGTCACTATTGTGCTCCAATTGCCATACACAGTTCAAATAGCACTCGCGTCTCTTCCCCGCAAGTACAGTGTATTGGACTGAAGAGGAGCTACTGTTCTTGTCAGTTTCCTAAGCAGAGTTGAACTAGATATGGTTGATGTGTGTAGGAAGCATAGTTCTTTTGTTCTGAGCAAGCTCACTGTTTGGACCCCATAGGAAACACAGTAGAGTAGAAGAGTGCTCTTTTCTAAAAAGCAGAGAGTGTTTCTTGTAAGGCGAGCTAGCATTTGTTTCCCAGTCCTAAATGGCGTTGAATCACATGCAGTTTGTGTTCCTACAAGCAAGAGTTGTTTTCTGGTAAAAATAAGTCACTATTGCGCTGTCATTGCCATACACAGGGCAAATAGCACTCGCGTCTGTTCCCAGCAATTACAGTGTATTTGACTGAAGAGGAGCTGCTGTTCTTGTCAGTTTCATAAGCAGAGTTGAGGTAGATATGGTCCATGTGTGTAAAGAGCACAGTTCTTTTTTTCTGAGCAAGCTCACTGTTTGGACCCCATAGGAAACACTGTAGAGCAGAAGAGTACTCTTTTCTCAAAAGCAGAGTGCGTTTCTTGTAAGGCGAGATAGCATTTGTTTCCCAGTCCTAAATGGCGTTGAATCACATGCAGTTTCTGGTCCTACGAGCAACATTTGTTTTCTTTTAAGGAAAGTCACTATTGCGATCTCATTGCCATACACAGTGCAAATAGCACTCGCGTCTGTTCCCAGAAAGTACAGTGTATTGGACTGAAGAGGAGATACTGTTCTTGTCAGTTTCCTAAGCAGAGTTGAACTACATATGGTCCCTGTGTGTAGGAAGCACAGTTCTTTTGTTCTGAGCAAGCAAACTGTTTGGACCCCATAGGAAACACATTAGAGTAGAATACTGCTCTTTTCTCAAAAGCAGAGTGTGGTTCTTGTAAGGCGAGCTAGCGATTGTTTTTTAGTCCTAAATGGAGTTGAATCACATGCAGTTTCTGGTCCTACGAGCAAGAGTTGTTTTCTGGTAAGGAAAGTCACTATTGCGCTCCCATTGCCATACACAGTGCAAATAGCACTCGCGTCTTTTCCCAGCAAGTACAGTGTATTGGACTGAATAGGAGCTACTGTTCTTGTCAGTTTCCTAAGCAGAGTTGAACTACATATGGTCCTTGTGTGTAGGAAGCACAGTACTTTTGTTCTGAGCAAGCTCACTGTTTGGAAGCCATAGGAAACACAGTAGAGTAGAAGAGTGCTCTTTTCTCTAAAGCAGAGTGTGTTTTTGGTAAGGTGAGCTAGCGTTTGTTTCCCAGTCCTAAATGGAGTGGAATCACATGCAGTTTCTGTCCTACGAGCAAGAGTTGTTTTATGGTAAGAATAGTCACTATTGTGCTGCCATTTCCATACACAGGACAAATAGTACTGGCGTCTGTTCGCAGCAAGTACAGTGTATTGGACTGAACAGGATCTACTTTTCTTGTCAGGTTCCTAAGCAGAATTGAACTAGATATGGCTGGGTGTGTAGGAAGCACAGTTCTTTTGTTCTGAGCAAGCTCTCTGTTTGGACCCCATAGGAAACACAGTAGAGTAGAAGAGTGCTCTTTTCTCTAAAGCAGAGTGTGTTTCTTGTAAGTCAAGCTAGCGTTTGTTTCCCAGTATTAAATGGAGTTGAATCACATGCAGTTTCTGGTCCTACAAGCAAGAGTTGTTTTCTGGTAAGGAAAGTTACTATTGCGCTCCCATTGCCATACAAAGTGCAAATAGCACTGGCATCTGTTCCCAGCAAGTACAGTGTATCGGACTGAATAGGAGCTACTGTTCTTGTCAGTTTCCTAAGCAGAGTTGAACTAGATATGGCCCGTGTGTGTAGGAAGCACAGTTGTTTTGTTCTGAGCAAGCTCACTTTTCTGGCCCAATAGGAAACACAGTAGAGTAGAAGAGTGCTCTTTTCTCTAGAGCAGAGTGTGTTTCTTGTAAGGCGAGCTCGCGTTTGTTTCCCAGTCCTAAATGGAGTTGAGTCACAGACAGTTTTTGGTCCTACGAGCAAGAGCTGTTTCTGGTAAGAAGAGTCACTATTGCGCTCCAAATGCCATACACAGTGCAAATAGCACTCGCGTCTGTTCCCAGCAAGTACAGTGTATTGGACTGAAGAGGAGCTACTGCTCTTGTCAGTTTCCTAAGCAGAGTTGAACTAGATATGGTCCAATTGTGTAGGAAGCACAGTTCTTTTGTTCTGAGCACGCTCACTGTTTGGAAGCCATAGGAAACACAGTAGAGTAGAAGAGTGCTCTTTTCTCAAAAGCAGAGTGTGTTTCTTGTAAGGCGAGCTAGCTTTTGTTTCCCAGTCCTAAATGGAGTGGAATCACATGCAGCTTCTGGTTCTACGAGCAAGAGTTGTTTTATGGTAAGAATAGTCACTATTGGGCTGCCATTGCCATACACAGGACAAATAGCACTGGCGTCTTTCCCAGCAAGTACAGTGTATTGGACTGAAGAGGATCTACTGTTCTTGTCAGGTTCCTAAGCAGAATTGAACTACATATGGCCGTGTGTGTAGGAAGCACAGTGCTTTTGTTCTGAGCAAGAACACTTTTCGGACCCCTAGGAAACACAGTAGAGTAGAAGAGTGCTCTTTTCTCAAAAGCAGAGTGTGTTTCTTGTAAGGCAAGCTAGCGTTTGTTTCCCAGTCCTAAATGGAGTTGAATCACATGCAATTTCTGGTCCTACGAGCAAGAGTTGTTTTCTGGTAAGGAAAGTAACTATTGCGCTCCCATTGCCATACACAGTGCAAATAGCACTCGCGTCTGTTCCCAGCAAGTAGAGTGTATCGGACTGAACAGGAGCTACTGTTCTTGTCAGTTTCCAAAGCAGAGTTGAACTAGATAAGGACCGTGTGTGTAGAAAGCACAGTTCTTTTGTTCTGAGCAAGCTCACTGTTCTGGCCCTATAGGAAACACAGTAGAGTAGAAGAGTGCTCTTCTCTCTAAAGCAGAGTGTGTTTCTTGTAAGGTGAGCTAGCGTTTGTTTCCCAGTCCTAAATGGAGTGGAATCACATGCAGTTTCTGTCCTACGAGCAAGAGTTGTTTTATGGTAAGAATAGTCACTTTTGTGCTGCCATTTCCATACACAGGACAAATAGTGCTGGCGTCTGTTCGCAGCAAGTACAGTGTATTGGACTGAACAGGATCTACTGTTCTTGTCAGGTTCCTAAGCAGAATTGAACTAGATATGGCCGTGTGTGTAGGAAGCACAGTTCTTTTGTTCTGAGCAAGCTCACTGTTCGGAACCAAAAGGAAACACAGTACAGTAGAAGAGTGCTCTTTTCTCAAAGCAGAGTGTGTTTTTTGTAAGGCAAGCTATCGTTTGTTTCCCAGTCCTAAATGGAGCTGAATCATATGCAGTTTCTGGTCCTACGAGCAAGAGTTGTTTTCTGGTAAGGAAAGTCACTATTGCGCTCCCTTTGCCATACACAGTGCAAATAGCACTCGCGTCTGTTCCCAGCAAGTACAGTGTATCAGACTGAAGAGGAGCTACTGTTCGTGTCAGTTTCCTAAGCAGAGTTGAACTAGGAAACAGTTGAACTGTTTTTAGGAAGCACAGTTATTATGTTCTGAGCAAGCTCACTGTTCTGGCCCTATAGGAAACACAGTAGAGTAGAAGAGTGCTCTTTTCTATAAAGCAGAGTGTGTTTCTTGTAAGGCAAGCTCGCGTTTGTTTCCCAGTCCTAAATGGATTTGAGTCACATGCAGTTTTTGGTCCTATGAGCAAGAGTTGTTTTCTGGTAAGAAGAGTCACTATTGTGCTCCAAATGCCATACACAGTGCAAATAGCACTGGTGTCTGTTCCCAGCAAGTACAGTGTATTGGACTGAATAGGAGCTACTGTTCTTGTCAGTTTCTTAAGCAGAGTTGAACTAGAAATGGTCCATGTGTGTAGGAAGCACAGTTCTTTTGTTCTGAGCAAGCTCACTGTTTGGAACCCATAGGAAACACAGTAGAGTAGAAGAGTGCTCTTTTCTAAAAAGCAGAGAGTGTTTCTTGTAAGGCAAGTTAGCATTTGTTTCCCAGTCTTAAATGGCATTGAATCACATGCAGTTTGTGTTCCTACGAGCAAGAGTTGTTTTCTGGTAAGGAGAGTCACTATTGCGCTGTCATTGCCATACACAGTGCAAATAGCACTCGCGTCTGTTCCCAGCAAGTACAGTGTATTGGACTGAAGAGGAGCTACTGTTCTTGTCAGTTTCCTAAGCAGAGTTGAACTACATATGGTCCGTGTGTGTAGGAAGCACAGTTCTTTTGTTCTGAGCAAGCTCACTGTTTGGACCCCATAGGAAACACAGTTGAGTAGAAGAGTGCTCTTTTCTCTAAAGCAGAGTGTGTTTCTTGTAAGGCGAGCTAGCGTTTGTTTCCCAGTCCTAAATGGAGTTGAATCACATGCAGTTTCTGGTCCTACGAGCAAGAGTTGTTTTCTGGTAAGGAAAGTCACTATTGTGCTCCCATTGCCATACACAGTGCAAATAGCACTGGCATCTGTTCCCAGCAAGTACAGTGTATTGGACTGAAGAGGAGCTACTGTTCTTCTCAGTTTCCTAAGCAGAGTTGAACTAGATATGGCCCGTGTGTCTAGGAAGCACAGTTCATTTGTTCTGAGCAAGCTCACTGTTCTGGCCCTATAGGAAACACAATAGAGTAGAAGAGTGCTCTTTTCTCAAAAGCAGAGTGTGTTTCTTGTAAGGCGAGCTAGAGTTTGTTTCATAGTCGTAAATGGAGTTGAGTCACATGCAGTTTTTGTCCTACGAGCAAGTGTTGTTTTCTGGTAAGACGAGTCACTATTGTGCTCCAATTGCCATTCACAGTTCAAATAGCACTTGCGTCTGTTCTCAGCAAGTACAGTGTATCGGACTGAAGAGGAGCTACTGTTCTTGTCATTTTCCTAAGCAGAGTTGAACTAGATATGGCCCGTGTGTGTAGGAAGCACAGTTCTTTTGTTCTGAGCAAGCTCACTGTTCTGGCCCTATAGGAAACACAGTAGAGTCGAAGAGTGCTCTTTTCTCTAAAGCAGAGTGTGTTTCTTGTAAGGCGAGCTTTGTTTCCCAGTCCTAAATGGAGTTGAGTCACAGACAGTTTTTGGTCCCACGAGCAAGAGTTGTTTTCTGGTAAGAAGAGGCACTATTGCGCTCCAAATGCCATACACAGTGCAAATAGCCCTCGCGTCTTTTCCCAGCAAGTACAGTGTATTGGACTGAATAGGAGCTACTGTTCTTTTCAGTTTCCTAAGCAGAGTTGAACTACATATGGTCCTTGTGTGTAGGAAGCACAGTTCTTTTGTTCTGAGCAAGCTCACTGTTTGGACGCCATAGGAAACACAGTAGAGTAGAAGAGTGCTCTTTTCTCAAAAGCAGAGTGTGTTTCTTGTAAGGCGAGCTAGCGTTTGTTTCCCAGTCCTAAATGGAGTTGAATCACATGCAGTTTCTGGTCCTACGAACAAGAGTTGTTTTCTGGTAAGGAAAGTCACTATTGCGCTCCCATTGCCATACACAGGGCAAATAGCACTCGCGTCTTTTCCCAGCAAGTACAGTGTATTGGACTGAATAGGAGCTACTCTTTTTGTCAGTTTCCTAAGCAGAGTTGAAATACATATGGTCCTTGTGTGTAGGAAGCACAGTTCTTTTGTTCTGAGCAAGCTCACTCTTTGGACCCCATAGGAAACACAGTAGAGTAGAAGAGTGCTCTTTTCTCAAAAGCACAGTGTGTTTTTTGTAAGGCAAGCTATCATTTGTTTCCCAGTCCTAAATGGAGTTGAATCACATGCAGTTTCTGGTCCTACGAGCAAGAGTTGTTTTCTGGTAAGGAAAGTCACTATTGTGCTCCCTTTGCCATACACAGTGCAAATAGCACTCGCGTCTGTTCCCAGCAAGTACAGTGTATCTGACTGAACAGGTGCTACTGTTCTTGTCAGTTTCCTAAGCAGAGTTGAACTAGATATGGTCCATGTGTGTAGGAAGCACAGTTCTTTTGTTCTGAGCAAGCTCACTGTTTGGAACCCATAGGAAACACAGTAGAGTAGAAGAGTGCTCTTTTCTCTAAAGCAGAGTGTGTTTCTTGTAAGGCGAGCTAGCGTTTGTTTCCCAGTCCTAAATGGAGTTGAATCACATGCAGTTTCTGGTCCTACGAGCAAGAGTTGTTTTCTGGTAAGGAAAGTCACTATTGTAATCCCATTGCCATACACAGTGCAAATAGCACTGGCATCTGTTCCCAGCAACTACAGTGTATTGGACTGAAGAGGAGCTACTGTTCTTCTCAGTTTCCTAAGCAGAGTTGAACTAGATATGGCCCGTGTGTCTAGGAAGCACAGTTCATTTGTTCTGAGCAAGCTCACTGTTCTGGCCCTATAGGAAACACAATAGAGTAGAAGAGTGCTCTTTTCTCACAAGCAGAGTGTGTTTCTTGTAAGGCGAGCTAGAGTTTGTTTCATAGTCGTAAATGGAGTTGAGTCACATGCAGTTTTTGTCCTACGAGCAAGTGTTGTTTTCTGGTAAGACGAGTCACTATTGTGCTCCAATTGCCATTCACAGTTCAAATAGCACTTGCGTCTGTTCTCAGCAAGTACAGTGTATCGGACTGAAGAGGAGCTACTGTTCTTGTCATTTTCCTAAGCAGAGTTGAACTAGATATGGCCCGTGTGTGTAGGAAGCACAGTTCTTTTGTTCTGATCAAGCTCACTGTTCTGGCCCTATAGGAAACACAGTAGAGTCGAAGAGTGCTCTTTTCTCTAAAGCAGAGTGTGTTTCTTGTAAGGCGAGCTTTGTTTCCCAGTCCTAAATGGAGTTGAGTCACAGACAGTTTTTGGTCCTACGAGCAAGAGTTTTTTTCTGGTAAGAAGAGTCACTATTGCGCTCCAAATGCCATACACAGTGCAAATAGCCCTCGCGTCTTTTCCCAGCAAGTACAGTGTATTGGACTGAATAGGAGCTACTGTTCTTTTCAGTTTCCTAAGCAGAGTTGAACTACATATGGTCCTTGTGTGTAGGAAGCACAGTTCTTTTGTTCTGAGCAAGCTCACTGTTTGGACTCCATAGGAAACACAGTAGAGTAGAAGAGTGCTCTTTTCTCAAAAGCAGAGTGTGTTTCTTGTAAGGCGAGCTAGCGTTTGTTTCCCAGTCCTAAATGGAGTTGAATCACATGCAGTTTCTGGTCCTACGAACAAGAGTTGTTTTCTGGTAAGGAAAGTCACTATTGCGCTCCCATTGCCATACACAGGGCAAATAGCACTCGCGTCTTTTCCCAGCAAGTACAGTGTATTGGACTGAATAGGAGCTACTCTTTTTGTCAGTTTCCTAAGCAGAGTTGAACTACATATGGTCCTTGTGTGTAGGAAGCACAGTTCTTTTGTTCTGAGCAAGCTCACTCTTTGGACCAGATAGGAAACACAGTAGAGTAGAAGAGTGCTCTTTTCTCTAAAGCAGAGTGTGTTTCTTGTAAGGCGAGCTAGCGTTTGTTTCCCAGTCCTAAATGGAGTGGAATCACATGCAGTTTCTGTCCTACGAGCAAGAGTTGTTTTATGGTAAAAATAGTCACTATTGGGCTGCCATTGCCACACACAGGACCAATAGCACTGGCGTCTGTTTGCAGCAAGTACAGTGTATTGGACTGAAGAGGATCTACTGTTCTTGTCAGGTTCCTAAGCAGAATTGAACTAGATATGGCCGTGTATGTAGGAAGCACAGTTCTTTTGTTCTGAGCAAGCTCACTGTTGGAACCCCATAGGAAACACAGTAGAGTAGAAGAGTGCTCTTTTCTCAAAAGCAGAGTGTGTTTTTTGTAAGGCAAGCTATCATTTGTTTCCCAGTCCTAAATGGAGTTGAATCACATGCAGTTTCTGGTCCTACGAGCAAGAGTTGTTTTCTGGTAAGGAAAGTCACTATTGTGCTCCCTTTGCCATACACAGTGCAAATAGCACTCGCGTCTGTTCCCAGCAAGTACAGTGTATCTGACTGAACAGGAGCTACTGTTCTTGTCAGTTTCCTAAGCAGAGTTGAACTAGATATGGTCCATGTGTGTAGGAAGCACAGTTCTTTGTTCTGAGCAAGCTCACTGTTTGGACCCCATAGGAAACACAGTAGAGTAGAAGAGTGCTCTTTTCTCAAAAGCAGAGAGTGTTTCATGTAAGGCGAGCTGGCATTTGTTTCCCAGTCCTAAACGGAGTTGAATCACATGCAGTTTCTGGTCCTACAAGCAAGAGTTGTTTTCTGGTAAGGAAAGTTACTATTGCGCTCCCATTGCCATACACAGTGCAAATAGCACTGGCATCTGTTCCCAGCAAGTACAGTGTATTGGACTGAAGAGGAGCTACTGTTCTTCTCAGTTTCCTAAGCAGAGTTAAACTAGATATTGCCCGTGTGTGTAGGAAGCACAGTTCTTTTTTTCTGAGCAAGCTCAATGTTCTGGCCCTATGGGAAACACATTAGAGTAGAATACTGCTCTTTTCTCAAAAGCAGAGTGTGTTTCTTGTAAGGCGAGCTCGCGTTTGTTTCCCAGTCCTAAATGGAGTTGAGTCACAGACAGTTTTTGGTCCTACGAGCAAGAGTTGTTTTCTGGTAAGAAGAGTCACTATTGCGCTCCAAATGCCATACACAGTGCAAATAGCACTCGCGTCTGTTCCCAGCAAGTACAGTGTATTGGACTGAAGAGGAGCTCCTGCTCTTCTCAGTTTCCTAAGCAGAGTTGAACTAGATATGGTCCATGTGTGTAGGAAGCACAGTCCTTTTTTTCTGAGCAAGCTCACTGTTTGGACCCCATAGGAAACACCATAGAGTAGAAGAGTGGTCTTTTCTCAAAAGCAGAGTGTGTTTCTTGTAAGGCGAGCTAGCATTTGTTTCCCAGTCCTAAATGGAGTGGAATCACATGCAGTTTCTGGTTCTACGAGCAAGAGTTGTTTTATGGTAAGAATAGTCACTATTGCGCTGCCATTGCCATACACAGGACAAATAGCACTGGCTTCTCTTCCCAGCAGTACAGTGTATTGGACTGAAGAGGAGCTATTGTTCTTGTCAGGTTCCTAAGCAGAATTGAACTAGATATGGCTGTGTGTGTAGGAAGCACAGTTCTTTTGTTCTGAGAAAGCTCACTGTTCGGACCCCATAGGAAACACAGTAGAGTAGAAGAGTGCTCTTTTCTCAAAAGCAGAGTGTGTTTCTTGTAAGGTGAGCTAGCGTTTGTTTCCCAGACCTAAATGGAGTTGAGTCACATGCAGTTTTTTGTCCTACGAGCAAGAGTTGTTTTCTGGTAAGGAAAGTCACTATTGCGCTCCCATTGCCATACACAGTGCAAATAGCACTCGCGTCTCTTCCTCGCAAGTACAGTGGTGTGTAGGAAGCACAATTCTTTTGTTCTGAGCAAGCTCACTGTTTGAACCCCATAGGAAACACAGTAGAGTAGAAGAGTGCTCTTTTCTAAAAAGCAGAGAGTGTTTCTTGTAAGGCGAGCTAGCATTTGTTTCCCAGTCCTAAATGGCGTTGAATCACATGCAGTTTGTGTTCCTACGAGCAAGAGTTGTTTCCTGGTAAAAAAAAGTCACTATTGTGCTGTAATTGCCATACACAGGGCAAATAGCACTCGCGTCTGTTCCCAGCAATTACAGTGTATTGGACTGAAGAGGAGCTGCTGTTCTTGTCAGATTCATAAGCAGAGTTGAGCTAGATATGTTCCATGTGTGTAAAAAGCACAGTTCTTTTGTTCTGAGCAAGCTCACTGTTTGGACCCCATAGGAAACACAGTAGAGTAGAAGAGTGCTCTTTTCTCAAAAGCAGAGTGCGTTTCTTGTAAGGCGAGCTAGCATTTGTTTCCCAGTCCTAAATGGCGTTGAATCACATGCAGTTTCTGGTCCTACGAGCAAGAGTTGTTTTCTGGTAAGGAAAGTCACTATTGCGATCTCATTGCCATGCACAGTGCAAATAGCACTCGCGTCTGTTCCCAGAAAGTACACTATTGTACTGAAGAGGAGATACTGTTCTTGTCAGTTTCCTAAGCAGAGTTGAACTACATATGGTCCGTGTGTGTAGGAAGCACAGTTCTTTTGTTCTGAGCAAGCTCACTGTTTGGACCCCATAGGAAACACATTAGAGTAGAATACTGCTCTTTTCTCAAAAGCAGAGTTTGTTTCTTGTAAGGCAAACTAGAGTTTGTTTCCCAGTCCTAAATGGAGTTGAGTCACATGCAGTTTTTTGTCCTACAAGCAAGAGTTGTTTTCTGGTAAGGAAAGTCACTATTGCGCTCTCATTGCCATACACAGTGCAAATAGCATTCCCGTTTGTTCCCAGCAAGTACAGTGTATTGGACTGAAGAGGAGCTACTGTTCTTGTCAGTTTCCTAAGCAGAGTTGAACTACATATGATCCGTGTGTGTAGGAAGCTCAGTTCTTTTGTTCTGAGCAAGCTCACTGTTTGGACGCCATAGGAAACACAGTAGAGTAGAAGAGTGCTCTTTTCTCAAAAGCAGAGTGTGTTTCTTGTAAGGCGAGCTAGCGTTTGTTTCCCAGTGCTAAATGGAGTTGAATCACATGCAGTTTCTGGTCCTACGAACAAGAGTTGTTTTCTGGTAAGGAAAGTCACTATTGCGCTGTCATTGCCATACACAGGGCAAATAGCACTCGCGTCTTTTCCCAGCAAGTACAGTGTATTGGACTGAATAGGAGCTACTGTTTTTGTCAGTTTCCTAAGCAGAGTTGAACTACATATGGTCCGTGTGTGTAGGAAGCACAGTTCTTTTGTTCTGAGCAAGCTCACTCTTTGGACCCCATAGGAAACACAGTAGAGTAGAAGAGTGCTCTTTTCTCTAAAGCAGAGTGTGTTTCTTGTAAGGCGAGCTAGCGTTTGTTTCCCAGTCCTAAATCGAGTGGAATCACATGCAGTTTCTGTCCTACCAGCAAGATTTGTTTTATGGTAAAAATAGTCACTATTGTGCTGCCATTGCCACACACAGGACCAATAGCACTAGCGTCTGTTCGCAGCAAGTACAGTGTATTGGACTGAACAGGATCTACTGTTCTTGTCAGTTTCCTAAGCAGAGTTGAACTAGATATGGTCCATGTGTGTAGGAAGCACAGTTCTTTGTTCTGAGCAAGCTCACTGTTTGGACCCCATAGGAAACACAGTAGAGTAGAAGAGTGCTCTTTTCTCAAAAGCAGAGAGTGTTTCATGTAAGGCGAGCTAGCATTTGTTTCCCAGTCCTAAACGGAGTTGAATCACATGCAGTTTCTGGTCCTACAATCAAGAGTTGTTTTCTGGTAAGGAAAGTTACTATTGTGCTCCCATTGCCATATACAGTGCAAATAGCACTGGCATCTGTTCCCAGCAAGTACAGTGTATTGGACTGAAGAGGAGCTACTGTTCTTCTCAGTTTCCTAAGCAGAGTTAAACTAGATATTGCCCGTGTTTGTAGGAAGCACAGTTCTTTTTTTCTGAGCAAGCTCAATGTTCTGGCTGTATAGGAAACACATTAGAGTAGAATACTGCTCTTTTCTCAAAAGCAGAGTGTGTTTCTTGTAAGGCGAGCTCGCATTTGTTTCCCAGTCCTAAATGGAGTTGAGTCACAGACAGTTTTTGGTCCTACGAGCAAGAGTTGTTTTCTGGTAAGGAAAGTCACTATTGCGCTCGCATTGCCATACACAGGGCAAATAGCACTCGCGTCTTTTCCCAGCAAGTACAGTGTATTGGACTGAATAGGAGCTACTCTTTTTGTCAGTTTCCTAAGCAGAGTTGAAATACATATGGTCCTTGTGTGTAGGAAGCACAGTTCTTTTGTTCTGAGCAAGCTCACTCTTTGGACCCCATAGGAAACACAGTAGAGTAGAAGAGTGCTCTTTTCTCTAAAGCAGAGTGTGTTTCTTGTAAGGCGAGCTAGCGTTTGTTTCCCAGTCCTAAATGGAGTGGAATCACATGCAGTTTCTGTCCTACGAGCAAGAGTTGTTTTATGGTAAAAATAGTCACTATTGGGCTGCCATTGCCACACACAGGACCAATAGCACTGGCGTCTGTTTGCAGCAAGTACAGTGTATTGGACTGAAGAGGATCTACTGTTCTTGTCAGGTTCCTAAGCAGAATTGAACTAGATATGGCCGTGTATGTAGGAAGCACAGTTCTTTTGTTCTGAGCAAGCTCACTGTTGGAACCCCATAGGAAACACAGTAGAGTAGAAGAGTGCTCTTTTCTCAAAAGCAGAGTGTGTTTTTTGTAAGGCAAGCTATCATTTGTTTCCCGGTCCTAAATGGAGTTGAATCACATGCAGTTTCTGGTCCTACGAGCAAGAGTTGTTTTCTGGTAAGGAAAGTCACTATTGTGCTCCCTTTGCCATACACAGTGCAAATAGCACTCGCGTCTGTTCCCAGCAAGTACAGTGTATCTGACTGAACAGGAGCTACTGTTCTTGTCAGTTTCCTAAGCAGAGTTGAACTAGATATGGTCCATGTGTGTAGGAAGCACAGTTCTTTGTTCTGAGCAAGCTCACTGTTTGGACCCCATAGGAAACACAGTAGAGTAGAAGAGTGCTCTTTTCTCAAAAGCAGAGAGTGTTTCATGTAAGGCGAGCTGGCATTTGTTTCCCAGTCCTAAACGGAGTTGAATCACATGCAGTTTCTGGTCCTACAAGCAAGAGTTGTTTTCTGGTAAGGAAAGTTACTATTGCGCTCCCATTGCCATACACAGTGCAAATAGCACTGGCATCTGTTCCCAGCAAGTACAGTGTATTGGACTGAAGAGGAGCTACTGTTCTTCTCAGTTTCCTAAGCAGAGTTAAACTAGATATTGCCCGTGTGTGTAGGAAGCACAGTTCTTTTTTTCTGAGCAAGCTCAATGTTCTGGCCCTATGGGAAACACATTAGAGTAGAATACTGCTCTTTTCTCAAAAGCAGAGTGTGTTTCTTGTAAGGCAAGCTCGCGTTTGTTTCCCAGTCCTAAATGGAGTTGAGTCACAGACAGTTTTTGGTCCTACGAGCAAGAGTTGTTTTCTGGTAAGAAGAGTCACTATTGCGCTCCAAATGCCATACACAGTGCAAATAGCACTCGCGTCTGTTCCCAGCAAGTACAGTGTATTGGACTGAAGAGGAGCTCCTGCTCTTCTCAGTTTCCTAAGCAGAGTTGAACTAGATATGGTCCATGTGTGTAGGAAGCACAGTCCTTTTTTTCTGAGCAAGCTCACTGTTTGGACCCCATAGGAAACACCATAGAGTAGAAGAGTGGTCTTTTCTCAAAAGCAGAGTGTGTTTCTTGTAAGGCGAGCTAGCGTTTGTTTCCCAATCCTAAATGGAGTGGAATCACATGCAGTTTCTGGTTCTACGAGCAAGAGTTGTTTTATGGTAAGAATAGTCACTATTGCGCTGCCATTGCCATACACAGGACAAATAGCACTGGCTTCTCTTCCCAGCAGTACAGTGTATTGGACTGAAGAGGAGCTATTGTTCTTGTCAGGTTCCTAAGCAGAATTGAACTAGATATGGCTGTGTGTGTAGGAAGCACAGTTCTTTTGTTCTGAGAAAGCTCACTGTTCGGACCCCATAGGAAACACAGTAGAGTAGAAGAGTGCTCTTTTCTCAAAAGCAGAGTGTGTTTCTTGTAAGGTGAGCTAGCGTTTGTTTCCCAGACCTAAATGGAGTTGAGTCACATGCAGTTTTTTGTCCTACGAGCAAGAGTTGTTTTCTGGTAAGGAAAGTCACTATTGCGCTCCCATTGCCATACACAGTGCAAATAGCACTCGCGTCTCTTCCTCGCAAGTACAGTGGTGTGTAGGAAGCACAATTCTTTTGTTCTGAGCAAGCTCACTGTTTGAACCCCATAGGAAACACAGTAGAGTAGAAGAGTGCTCTTTTCTAAAAAGCAGAGAGTGTTTCTTGTAAGGCGAGCTAGCATTTGTTTCCCAGTCCTAAATGGCGTTGAATCACATGCAGTTTGTGTTCCTACGAGCAAGAGTTGTTTTCTGGTAAAAAAAAGTCACTATTGTGCTGTAATTGCCATACACAGGGCAAATAGCACTCGCGTCTGTTCCCAGCAATTACAGTGTATTGGACTGAAGAGGAGCTGCTGTTCTTGTCAGATTCATAAGCAGAGTTGAGCTAGATATGTTCCATGTGTGTAAAAAGCACAGTTCTTTTGTTCTGAGCAAGCTCACTGTTTGGACCCCATAGGAAACACAGTAGAGTAGAAGAGTGCTCTTTTCTCAAAAGCAGAGTGCGTTTCTTGTAAGGCGAGCTAGCATTTGTTTCCCAGTCCTAAATGGCGTTGAATCACATGCAGTTTCTGGTCCTACGAGCAAGAGTTGTTTTCTGGTAAGGAAAGTCACTATTGCGATCTCATTGCCATGCACAGTGCAAATAGCACTCGCGTCTGTTCCCAGAAAGTACACTATTGTACTGAAGAGGAGATACTGTTCTTGTCAGTTTCCTAAGCAGAGTTGAACTACATATGGTCCGTGTGTGTAGGAAGCACAGTTCTTTTGTTCTGAGCAAGCTCACTGTTTGGACCCCATAGGAAACACATTAGAGTAGAATACTGCTCTTTTCTCAAAAGCAGAGTTTGTTTCTTGTAAGGCAAACTAGAGTTTGTTTCCCAGTCCTAAATGGAGTTGAGTCACATGCAGTTTTTTGTCCTACAAGCAAGAGTTGTTTTCTGGTAAGGAAAGTCACTATTGCGCTCTCATTGCCATACACAGTGCAAATAGCATTCCCGTTTGTTCCCAGCAAGTACAGTGTATTGGACTGAAGAGGAGCTACTGTTCTTGTCAGTTTCCTAAGCAGAGTTGAACTACATATGATCCGTGTGTGTAGGAAGCTCAGTTCTTTTGTTCTGAGCAAGCTCACTGTTTGGACGCCATAGGAAACACAGTAGAGTAGAAGAGTGCTCTTTTCTCAAAAGCAGAGTGTGTTTCTTGTAAGGCGAGCTAGCGTTTGTTTCCCAGTGCTAAATGGAGTTGAATCACATGCAGTTTCTGGTCCTACGAACAAGAGTTGTTTTCTGGTAAGGAAAGTCACTATTGCGCTGTCATTGCCATACACAGGGCAAATAGCACTCGCGTCTTTTCCCAGCAAGTACAGTGTATTGGACTGAATAGGAGCTACTGTTTTTGTCAGTTTCCTAAGCAGAGTTGAACTACATATGGTCCGTGTGTGTAGGAAGCACAGTTCTTTTGTTCTGAGCAAGCTCACTCTTTGGACCCCATAGGAAACACAGTAGAGTAGAAGAGTGCTCTTTTCTCTAAAGCAGAGTGTGTTTCTTGTAAGGCGAGCTAGCGTTTGTTTCCCAGTCCTAAATCGAGTGGAATCACATGCAGTTTCTGTCCTACCAGCAAGAGTTGTTTTATGGTAAAAATAGTCACTATTGTGCTGCCATTGCCACACACAGGACCAATAGCACTAGCGTCTGTTCGCAGCAAGTACAGTGTATTGGACTGAACAGGATCTACTGTTCTTGTCAGTTTCCTAAGCAGAGTTGAACTAGATATGGTCCATGTGTGTAGGAAGCACAGTTCTTTGTTCTGAGCAAGCTCACTGTTTGGACCCCATAGGAAACACAGTAGAGTAGAAGAGTGCTCTTTTCTCAAAAGCAGAGAGTGTTTCATGTAAGGCGAGCTAGCATTTGTTTCCCAGTCCTAAACGGAGTTGAATCACATGCAGTTTCTGGTCCTACAATCAAGAGTTGTTTTCTGGTAAGGAAAGTTACTATTGTGCTCCCATTGCCATATACAGTGCAAATAGCACTGGCATCTGTTCCCAGCAAGTACAGTGTATTGGACTGAAGAGGAGCTACTGTTCTTCTCAGTTTCCTAAGCAGAGTTAAACTAGATATTGCCCGTGTTTGTAGGAAGCACAGTTCTTTTTTTCTGAGCAAGCTCAATGTTCTGGCTGTATAGGAAACACATTAGAGTAGAATACTGCTCTTTTCTCAAAAGCAGAGTGTGTTTCTTGTAAGGCGAGCTCGCATTTGTTTCCCAGTCCTAAATGGAGTTGAGTCACAGACAGTTTTTGGTCCTACGAGCAAGAGTTGTTTTCTGGTAAGAAGAGTCACTATTGCGCTCCAAATGCCATACACAGTGCAAATAGCACTCGCGTCTGTTCCCAGCAAGTACAGTGTATTGGACTGAAGAGGAGCTACTGCTCTTCTCAGTTTCCTAAGCAGAGTTGAACTAGATATGGTCCATGTGTGTAGGAAGCACAGTTCTTTTGTTCTGAGCAAGCTCACTTTTTGGACCCCATAGGAAACACCATAGAGTAGAAGAGTGCTCTTTTCTCAAAAGCAGAGTGTGTTTCTTGTAAGGCGAGCTAGCGTTTGTTTCCCAGTCCTAAATGGAGTGGAATCACATGCAGTTTCTGGTTCTACGAGCAAGAGTTGTTTTATGGTAAGAATAGTCACTATTGCGCTGCCATTGCCATACACAGGACAAATAGCACTGGCTTCTGTTCCCAGCAGTACAGTGTATTGGACTGAAGAGGAGCTATTGTTCTTGTCAGGTTCCTAAGCAGAATTGAACTAGATATGGCTGTGTGTGTAGGAAGCACAGTTCTTTTGTTCTGAGAAAGCTCACTGTTCAGACCCCGCAGGAAACACAGTAGAGTAGAAGAGTGCTCTTTTCTCAAAAGCAGAGTGTGTTTCTTGTAAGGTGAGCTAGCGTTTGTTTCCCAGACCTAAATGGAGTTGAGTCACATGCAGTTTTTTGTCCTACGAGCAAGAGTTTTTTTCTGGTAAGGAAAGTCACTATTGCGCTCCCATTGCCATACACAGTGCAAATAGCACTCGCGTTTCTTCCTCGCAAGTACAGTGTATTGGACTGAAGAGGAGCTACTGTTCTTGTCAGTTTCCTAAGCAGAGTTGAACTAGATATGGTCCATGTGTGTAGGAAGCACAGTACTTTTGTTCTGAGCAAGCTCACTGATGGAAGCCATAGGAAACACAGTAGAGTAGAAGAGTGCTCTTTTCTCTAAAGCAGAGTGTGTTTCTGGTAAGGCGAGCTAGCGTTTGTTTCCCAGTCCTAAATGGAGTGGAATCACATGCAGTTTCTGTCCTACGAGCAAGAGTTGTTTTATGGTAAGAATAGTCACTATTGTGCTGCCATTTCCATACACAGGACAAATAGTACTGGCGTCTGTTGGCAGCAAGTACAGTGTATTGGACTGAACAGGATCTACTGTTCTTGTCAGGTTCCTAAGCAGAATTGAACTAGATATGGCCGGGTGTGTAGGAAGCACAGTTCTTTTATTCTGAGCAAGCTCTCTGTTTGGACCCCATAGGAAACACAGTAGAGTAGAAGAGTGCTCTTTTCTCTAAAGCAGAGTGTGTTTCTTGTAAGTCAAGCTAGCGTTTGTTTCCCAGTATTTAATGGAGTTGAATCACATGCAGTTTCTGGTCCTACAAGCAAGAGTTGTTTTCTGGTAAGGAAAGTTACTATTGCGCTCCCATTGCCATACACAGTGCAAATAGCACTGGCATCTGTTCCCAGCAAGTACAGTGTATTGGACTGAAGAGGAGCTACTGTTCTTCTCAGTTTCCTAAGCAGAGTTAAACTAGATATTGCCCGTGTGTGTAGGAAGCACAGTTCTTTTTTTCTGAGCAAGCTCACTGTTCTGGCCCTATAGGAAACACATTAGAGTAGAATACTGCTCTTTCTCAAAAGCAGAGT
Source organism: Peromyscus eremicus (assembly GCF_949786415.1). Taxonomy (NCBI): domain Eukaryota; kingdom Metazoa; phylum Chordata; class Mammalia; order Rodentia; family Cricetidae; genus Peromyscus; species Peromyscus eremicus. Next base: position 21,588 of record NW_026736288.1, on the reverse strand, counting down.
GTGTTTCTTGTAAGGCGAGCTAGAGTTGGTTCCCAGTCCTAAATGGAGTTGAGGCACATGCAGGTTTTTGTCCTAAGAGCAAGAGTTGTTTTCTGGTAAGACGAGTCACTATTGTGCTCCAATTGCCATTCACAGTGCAAATAGCACTCGCATCTGTTCTCAGCAAGTACAGTGTATCGGACTGAATAGGAGCTACTGTTCTTGTCAGTTTCCTAAGCAGAGTTGAACTAGATATGATCCGTGTGTGTAGGAAGCACAGTTGTTTTGTTCTGAGCAAGCTCACTTTTCTGGCCCAATAGGAAACACAGTAGAGTAGAAGAGTGCTCTTTTCTCTAAAGCAGAGTGTGTTTCTTGTAAGGCGAGCTCGCGTTTGTTTCCCAGTCCTAAATGGAGTTGAGTCACAGACAGTTTTTGGTCCTCCTAGCAAGAGCTGTTTTCTGGTAAGAAGAGTCACTATTGCGCTCCAAATGCCATACACAGTGCAAATAGCACTCGCGTCTGTTCCCAGCAAGTACAGTGTATTGGACTGAAGAGGAGCTACTGCTCTTGTCAGTTTCCTAAGCAGAGTTGAACTAGATATGGTCCAATTGTGTAGGAAGCACAGTTCTTTTGTTCTGAGCACGCTCACTGTTTGGAAGCCATAGGAAACACAGTAGAGTAGAAGAGTGCTCTTTTCTCAAAAGCAGAGTGTGTTTCTTGTAAGGCGAGCTAGCTTTTGTTTCCCAGTCCTAAATGGAGTGGAATCACATGCAGCTTCTGGTTCTACGAGCAAGAGTTGTTTTATGGTAAGAATAGTCACTATTGCGCTGCCATTGCCATACACAGGACAAATAGCACTGGCGTCTTTCCCAGCAAGTACAGTGTATTGGACTGAAGAGGATCTACTGTTCTTGTCAGGTTCCTAAGCAGAATTGAACTACATATGGCCGTGTGTGTAGGAAGCACAGTGCTTTTGTTCTGAGCAAGATCACTTTTCGGACCCCTAGGAAACACAGTAGAGTAGAAGAGTGCTCTTTTCTCAAAAGCAGAGTGTGTTTCTTGTAAGGCAAGCTAGCGTTTGTTTCCCAGTCCTAAATGGAGTTGAATCACATGCAATTTCTGGTTCTACTAGCAAGAGTTGTTTTCTGGTAAGGAAAGTAACTATTGCGCTCCCATTGCCATACACAGTGCAAATAGCACTCGCGTCTGTTCCCAGCAAGTAGAGTGTATCGGACTGAAGAGGAGCTACTGTTCTTGTCAGTTTCCAAAGCAGAGTTGAACTAGATAAGGACCGTGTGTGTAGAAAGCACAGTTCTTATGTTCTGAGCAAGCTCACTGTTCTGGCCCTATAGGAAACACAGTAGAGTAGAAGAGTGCTCTTTTCTCAAAAGCAGAGTGTGTTTCTTGTAAGGCGAGCTAGCGTTTGTTTCCTAGTCCTAAATGGAGTTAAATCACATGCAGTTTCTGGTCCTACGAACAAGAGTTGTTTTCTGGTAAGGAAAGTCACTATTGCGCTCCCATTGCCATACACAGTGCAAATAGCACTCGCGTCTTTTCCCAGCAAGTACAGTGTATTGGACTGAATAGGAGCTACTGTTCTTGTCAGTTTCCTAAGCAGAGTTGAACTACATATGGTCCTTGTGTGTAGGAAGCACAGTACTTTTGTTCTGAGCAAGCTCACTGCTTGGAAGCCATAGGAAACACAGTAGAGTAGAAGAGTGCTCTTCTCTCTAAAGCAGAGTGTGTTTCTTGTAAGGCGAGCTAGCGTTTGTTTCCCAGTCCTAAATGGAGTGGAATCACATGCAGTTTCTGTCCTACGAGCAAGAGTTGTTTTATGGTAAGAATAGTCACTTTTGTGCTGCCATTTCCATACACAGGACAAATAGTACTGGTGTCTGTTCGCAGCAAGTACAGTGTATTGGACTGAACAGGATCTACTGTTCTTGTCAGGTTCCTAAGCAGAATTGAACTAGATATGGCCGTGTGTGTAGGAAGCACAGTTCTTTTGTTCTGAGCAAGCTCACTGTTTGGAACCAAAAGGAAACACAGTAGAGTAGAAGATTGCTCTTTTCTCAAAGCAGAGTGTGTTTTTTGTAAGGCAAGCTATCGTTTGTTTCCCAGTCCTAAATGGAGCTGAATCATATGCAGTTTCTGGTCCTACGAGCAAGAGTTGTTTTCTGGTAAGGACAGTCACTATTGCGCTCCCTTTGCCATACACAGTGCAAATAGCACTCGTGTCTGTTCCCAGCAAGTACAGTGTATCGGACTGAAGAGGAGCTACTGTTCGTGTCAGTTTCCTAAGCAGAGTTGAACTAGATATGGCCCGTGTTTTTAGGAAGCACAGTTATTATGTTCTGAGCAAGCTCACTGTTCTGGCCCTAGAGGAAACACAGTAGAGTAGAAGAGTGCTCTTTTCTATAAAGCAGAGTGTGTTTCTTGTAAGGCAAGCTAGCATTTGTTTCCCAGTCCTAAATGGCGTTGAATCACATGCAGTTTGTGTTCCTACGAGCAAGAGTTGTTTTCTGGTAAGGAGAGTCACTATTGAGCTGTCATTGCCATACACAGTGCAAATAGCACTCGCGTCTGTTCCCAGCAAGTACAGTGTATTGGACTGAAGAGGAGCTACTGTTCTTGTCAGTTTCCTAAGCAGAGTTGAACTACATATGGTCCGTGTGTGTAGGAAGCACAGTTCTTTTGTTCTGAGCAAGCTCACTGTTTGGACCCCATAGGAAACACAGTTGAGTAGAAGAGTGCTCTTTTCTCTAAAGCAGAGTGTGTTTCTTGTAAGGCGAGCTAGCGTTTGTTTCCCAGTCCTAAATGGAGTTGAATCACATGCAGTTTCTGGTCCTACGAGCAAGAGTTGTTTTCTGGTAAGGAAAGTCACTATTGTGCTCCCATTGCCATACACAGTGCAAATAGCACTGGCATCTGTTCCCAGCAAGTACAGTGTATTGGACTGAAGAGGAGCTACTGTTCTTCTCAGTTTCCTAAGCAGAGTTGAACTAGATATGGCCCATGTGTCTAGGAAGCCCAGTTCATTTGTTCTGAGCAAGCTCACTGTTCTGGCCCTATAGGAAACACAATAGAGTAGAAGAGTGCTCTTTTCTCAAAAGCAGAGTGTGTTTCTTGTAAGGCGAGCTAGAGTTTGTTTCATAGTCGTAAATGGAGTTGAGTCACATGCAGTTTTTGTCCTACGAGCAAGAGTTGTTTTCTGGTAAGACGAGTCACTATTGTGCTCCAATTGCCATTCACAGTTCAAATAGCACTTGCGTCTGTTCTCAGCAAGTACAGTGTATTGGACTGAATAGGAGCTACTGTTCTTGTCATTTTCCTAAGCAGAGTTGAACTAGATATGGCCCGTGTGTGTAGGAAGCACAGTTCTTTTGTTCTGAGCAAGCTCACTGTTCTGGCCCTATAGGAAACACAGTAGAGTCGAAGAGTGCTCTTTTCTCTAAAGCAGAGTGTGTTTCTTGTAAGGCGAGCTTTGTTTCCCAGTCCTAAATGGAGTTGAGTCACAGACAGTTTTTGGTCCTACGAGCAAGAGTTGTTTTCTGGTAAGAAGAGTCACTATTGCGCTCCAAATGCCATACACAGTGCAAATAGCCCTCGCGTCTTTTCCCAGCAAGTACAGTGTATTGGACTGAATAGGAGCTACTGTTCTTGTCAGTTTCCTAAGCAGAGTTGAACTACATATGGTCCTTGTGTGTAGGAAGCACAGTTCTTTTGTTCTGAGCAAGCTCACTCTTTGGACCCCATAGGAAACACAGTAGAGTAGAAGAGTGCTCTTTTCTCTAAAGCAGAGTGTGTTTCTTGTAAGGCGAGCTAGCATTTGTTTCCCAGTCCTAAATGGAGTGGAATCACATGCAGTTTCTGTCCTACGAGCAAGAGTTGTTTTATGGTAAAAATAGTCACTATTGGGCTGCCATTGCCACACACAGGACCAATAGCACTGGCGTCTGTTCGCAGCAAGTACAGTGTATTGGACTGAAGAGGATCTACTGTTCTTGTCAGGTTCCTAAGCAAAATTGAACTAGACATGGCCGTGTGTGTAGGAAGCACAGTTATTTTGTTCTGAGCAAGCTCACTGTTCAAACCCCATAGGAAACACAGTAGAGTAGAAGAGTGCTCTTTTCTCAAAAGCACAGTGTGTTTTTTGTAAGGCAAGCTATCATTTGTTTCCCAGTCCTAAATGGAGTTGATTCACATGCAGTTTCTGGTCCTACGAGCAAGAGTTGTTTTCTGGTAAGAAAAGTCACTATTGCGCTCCCTTTGCCATACACAGTGCAAATAGCACTCGCGTCTCTTCCCAGCAAGTACAGTGTATCGGACTGAAGAGGAGCTACTGTTCGTGTCAGTTTCCTAAGCAGAGTTGAACTAGATATGGCCCGTGTTTTTAGGAAGCACAGTTATTATGTTCTGAGCAAGCTCACTGTTCTGGCCCTATAGGAAACACAGTAGAGTAGAAGAGTGCTCTTTTCTGTAAAGCAGAGTGTGTTTCTTGTAAGGCAAGCTCGCGTTTGTTTCCCAGTCCTAAATGGATTTGAGTCACATGCAGTTTTTGGTCCTATGAGCAAGAGTTGTTTTCTGGTAAGAAGAGTCACTATTGTGCTCCAAATGCCATACACAGTGCAAATAGCACTCGCGTCTGTTCCCAGCAAGTACAGTGTATTGGACTGAATAGGAGCTACTGTTCTTGTCAGTTTCCTAAGCAGAGTTGAACTAGAAATGGTCCATGTGTGTAGGAAGCACAGTTCTTTTGTTCTGAGCAAGCTCACTGTTTGGAACCCATAGGAAACACAGTAGAGTAGAAGAGTGCTCTTTTCTAAAAAGCAGAGAGTGTTTCTTGTAAGGCAAGCTAGCATTTGTTTCCCAGTCCTAAATGGCGTTGAATCACATGCAGTTTGTGTTCCTACGAGCAAGAGTTGTTTTCTGGTAATTACAGTCACTATTGTGCTCCCATTGCCATACACTTTGCAAATAGCACTGGCATCTGTTCCCAGCAAGTACAGTGTATTGGACTGAAGAGGAGCTACTGTTCTTCTCAGTTTCCTAAGCAGAGTTGAACTAGATATGGCCCGTGTGTCTAGGAAGCACAGTTCATTTGTTCTGAGCAAGCTCACTGTTCTGGCCCTATAGGAAACACAATAGAGTAGAAGAGTGCTCTTTTCTCAAAAGCACAGTGTGTTTCTTGTAAGGCGAGCTAGAGTTTGTTTCATAGTCGGAAATGGAGTTGAGTCCCATGCAGTTTCTGTCCTACGAGCAAGAGTTGTTTTCTGGGAAGACGAGTCACTATTGTGCTCCAATTGCCATTCACAGTTCAAATAGCACTCGTGTCTGTTCTCAGCAAGTACAGTGTATCGGACTGAAGAGGAGCTACTGTTCTTGTCATTTTCCTAAGCAGAGTTGAACTAGATATGGCCCGTGTGTGTAGGAAGCACAGTTCTTTTGTTCTGAGCAAGCTCACTGTTCTGGCCCTATAGGAAACACAGTAGAGTCGAAGAGTGCTCTTTTCTCTAAAGCAGAGTGTGTTTCTTGTAAGGCGAGCTTTGTTTCCCAGTCCTAAATGGAGTTGAGTCACAGACAGTTTTTGGTCCTATAAGCAAGAGTTGTTTTCTGATAAGAAGAGTCACTATTGCGCTCCAAATGCCATACACAGTGCAAATAGCACTCGCGTCTGTTCCCAGCAAGTACAGTGTATTGGACTGAATAGGAGCTACTGTTCTTGTCAGTTTCCTAAGCAGAGTTGAACTACATATGGTCCTTGTGTGTAGGAAGCACAGTTCTTTTGTTCTGAGCAAGCTCACTGTTTGGACTCCATAGGAAACACAGTAGAGTAGAAGAGTGCTCTTTTCTCAAAAGCAGAGTGTGTTTCTTGTAAGGCGAGCTAGCGTTTGTTTCCCAGTCCTGAATGGATTTGAATCACATGCAGTTTCTGGTCCTACGAACAAGAGTTGTTTTCTGGAAAGGAAAGTCACTATTGCGCTGTCATTGCCATACACAGGGCAAATAGCCCTCGCGTCTTTTCCCAGCAAGTACAGTGTATTGGACTGAAGAGGAGCTATTGTTCTTGTCAGGTTCCTAAGCAGAATTGAACTAGTTATGGCTGTGTGTGTAGGAAGCACAGTTCTTTTGTTCTGAGAAAGCTCACTGTTCAGACCCCGTAGGAAACACAGTAGAGTAAAAGAGTGCTCTTTTCTTAAAAGCAGAGTGTGTTTCTTTTAGGTGAGCTAGCGTTTGTTTCCCAGACCTAAATGGAGTTGAGTCACATGCAGTTTTTTTCCTACGAGCAAGAGTTGTTTTCTGGTAAGGAAAGTCACTATTGCGCTCCCATTGCCATACACAGTGCAAATAGCACTCGCGTTTCTTCCTAGCAAGTACAGTGTATTGGACTGAAGAGGAGCTACTGTTCTTGTCAGTTTCCTAAGCAGAGTTGAACTAGATATGGTCGATGTGTGTAGGAAGCACAGTTCTTTTGTTATGAGCAAGCTCACTGTTTGGACCCCATAGGAAACACAGTAGAGTAGAAGAGTGCTCTTTTCTCAAAAGCAGAGTGCGTTTCTTGTAAGGCGAGCTAGCATTTGTTTCCCAGTCCTAAATGGCGTTGAATCACATGCAGTTTCTGGTCCTACGAGCAAGAGTTGTTTTCTGGTAATGAGAGTCACTATTGCGATCTCATTGCCATACACAGTGCAAATAGCACTCGCGTCTGTTCCCAGAAAGTACACTATTGGACTGAAGAGGAGATACTGTTCTTGTCAGTTTCCTAAGCAGAGTTGAACTACATATGGTCGTTGTGTGTAGGAAGCACAGTACTTTTGTTCTGAGCAAGCTCACTGTTTGGAAGCCATAGGAAACACAGTAGAGTAGAAGAGTGCTCTTTTCTCTAAAGCAGAGTGTGTTTCTGGTAAGGAGAGCTAGCGTTTGTTTCCCAGTCCTAAATGGAGTGGAATGACATGCAGTTTCTGTCCTACGAGCAAGAGTTGTTTTCTGGTAAGAAGAGTCACTATTGCGCTCCAAATGCCATACACAGTGCAAATAGCACTCGTGTCTGTTCCCAGCAAGTACAGTGTATTGGACTGAATAGGAGCTACTGTTCTTGTCAGTTTCCTAAGCAGAGTTGAACTACATATGGTCCTTGTGTGTAGGAAGCACAGTTCTTTTGTTCTGATCAAGCTCACTGTTTGGACGCCATAGGAAACACAGTAGAGTAGAAGAGTGCTCTTTTCTCAAAAGCAGAGTGTGTTTCTTGTAAGGCGAGCTAGCGTTTGTTTCCCAGTCCTAAATGGAGTTGAATCACATGCAGTTTCTGGTCCTACGAACAAGAGTTGTTTTCTGGTAAGGAAAGTCACTATTGCGCTGTCATTGCCATACACAGGGCAAATAGCCCTCGCGTCTTTTCCCAGCAAGTACAGTGTATTGGACTGAATAGGAGCTACTCTTTTTGTCAGTTTCCTAAGCAGAGTTGAAATACATATGGTCCTTGTGTGTAGGAAGCACAGTTCTTTTGTTCTGAGCAAGCTCACTCTTTGGACCCCATAGGAAACACAGTAGAGTAGAAGAGTGCTCTTTTCTCTAAAGCAGAGTGTGTTTCTTGTAAGGCGAGCTAGCGTTTGTTTCCCAGTCCTAATGGAGTGGAATCACATGCAGTTTCTGTCATACGAGCAAGAGTTGTTTTATGGTAAAAATAGTCACTATTGGGCTGCCATTGCCACACACAGGACCAATAGCACTGGCGTCTGTTCGCAGCAAGTACAGTGTATTGGACTGAAGAGGATCTACTGTTCTTGTCAGGTTCCTAAGCAGAATTGAACTAGATATGGCCGTGTGTGTAGGAAGCACAGTTATTTTGTTCTGAGCAAGCTCACTGTTCGAACCCCATAGGAAACACAGTAGAGTAGAAGAGTGCTCTTTTCTCAAAAGCACAGTGTGTTTTTTGTAAGGCAAGCTATCATTTGTTTCCCAGTCCTAAATGGAGTTGAATCACATGCAGTTTCTGGTCCTACGAGCAAGAGTTGTTTTCTGGTAAGGAAAGTCACTATTGTTCTCCCTTTGCCATACACAGTGCAAATAGCACTCGCGTCTGTTCCCAGCAAGTACAGTGTATCGGACTGAAGAGGAGCTACTGTTCGTGTCAGTTTCCTAAGCAGAGTTGAACTAGATATGGCCCGTGTTTTTAGGAAGCACAGTTATTATGTTCTGAGCAAGCTCACTGTTCTGGCCATATAGGAAACACAGTAGAGTAGAAGAGTGCTCTTTTCTATAAAGCAGAGTGTGTTTCTTGTAAGGCAAGCTCGCGTTTGTTTCCCAGTCCTAAATGGATTTGAGTCACATGCAGTTTTTGGTCCTATGAGCAAGAGTTGTTTTCTGGTAAGAAGAGTCACTATTGTGCTCCAAATGCCATACACAGTGCAAATAGCACTCGTGTCTGTTCCCAGCAAGTACAGTGTATTGGACTGAATAGGAGCTACTGTTCTTGTCAGTTTCCTAAGCAGAGTTGAACTAGAAATGGTCCATGTGTGTAGGAAGCACAGTTCTTTTGTTCTGAGCAAGCTCACTGTTTGGAACCCATAGGAAACACAGTAGAGTAGAAGAGTGCTCTTTTCTCTAAAGCAGAGTGTGTTTCTTTTAAGGCGAGCTAGCGTTTGTTTCCCAGTCCTAAATGGAGTTGAATCACATGCAGTTTCTGGTCCTACGAGCAAGAGTTGTTTTCTGGTAAGGACAGTCACTATTGTGCTCCCATTGCCATACACAGTGCAAATAGCACTGGCATCTGTTCCCAGCAAGTACAGTGTATTGGACTGAAGAGGAGCTACTGTTCTTCTCAGTTTCCTAAGCAGAGTTGAACTAGATATGGCCCGTGTGTCTAGGAAGCACAGTTCATTTGTTCTGAGCAAGCTCACTGTTCTGGCCCTATAGGAAACACAATAGAGTATAAGAGTGCTCTTTTCTCAAAAGCAGAGTGTGTTTCTTGTAAGGCGAGCTAGAGTTTGTTTCATAGTCGGAAATGGAGTTGAGTCACATGCAGTTTTTGTCCTACGAGCAAGAGTTGTTTTCTGGTAAGACGAGTCACTATTGTGCTCCAATTGCCATTCACAGTTCAAATAGCACTTGCGTCTGTTCTCAGCAAGTACAGTGTATCGGACTGAAGAGGAGCTACTGTTCTTGTCATTTTCCTAAGCAGAGTTGAACTAGATATGGCCCGTGTGTGTAGGAAGCACAGTTCTTTTGTTCTGAGCAAGCTCACTGTTCTGGCCCTATAGGAAACACAGTAGAGTCGAAGAGTGCTCTTTTCTCTGAAGCAGAGTGTGTTTCTTGTAAGGCGAGCTTTGTTTCCCAGTCCTAAATGGAGTTGAGTCACAGACAGTTTTTGGTCCTACGAGCAAGAGTTGTTTTCTGGTAAGAAGAGTCACTATTGCGCTCCAAATGCCATACACAGTGCAAATAGCACTCGCGTCTGTTCCCAGCAAGCACAGTGTATTGGACTGAATAGGAGCTACTGTTCTTGTCAGTTTCCTAAGCAGAGTTGAACTACATATGGTCCTTGTGTGTAGGAAGCACAGTTCTTTTATTCTGAGCAAGCTCACTGTTTGGACGCCATAGGAAACACAGTAGAGTAGAAGAGTGCTCTTTTCTCTAAAGCAGAGTGTGTTTCTTGTAAGGCGAGCTAGCGTTTGTTTCCCAGTCCTAAATGGAGTTGAATCACATGCAGTTTCTGGTCCTTCGAACAAGAGTTGTTTTCTGGTAAGGAAAGTCACTATTGCGCTGTCATTGCCATACACAGGGCAAATAGCCCTCGCGTCTTTTCCCAGCAAGTACAGTGTATTGGACTGAAGAGGAGCTATTGTTCTTGTCAGGTTCCTAAGCAGAATTGAACTAGTTATGGCTGTGTGTGTAGGAAGCACAGTTCTTTTGTTCTGAGAAAGCTCACTGTTCAGACCCCGTACGAAACACAGTAGAGTAAAAGAGTGCTCTTTTCTCAAAAGCAGAGTGTGTTTCTTGTAAGGTGAGCTAGCGTTTGTTTCCCAGACCTAAATGGAGTTGAGTCACATGCAGTTTTTTTCCTACGAGCAAGAGTTGTTTTCTGGTAAGGAAAGTCACTATTGCGCTCCCATTGCCATACACAGTGCAAATAGCACTCGCGTCTCTTCCTCGCAAGTACAGTGTATTGGACTGAAGAGGAGCTACTGTTCTTGTCAGTTTCCTAAGCAGAGTTGAACTAGATATGGTCGATGTGTGTAGGAAGCACAGTTCTTTTGTTATGAGCAAGCTCACTGTTTGGACCCCATAGGAAACACAGTAGAGTAGAAGAGTGCGCTTTTCTCAAAATCAGAGTGCGTTTCTTGTAAGGCGAGCTAGCATTTGTTTCCCAGTCCTAAATGGCGTTGAATCACATGCAGTTTCTGGTCCTACGAGCAAGAGTTGTTTTCTGGTAAGGAAAGTCACTATTGCGATCTCATTGCCATACACAGTGCAAATAGCACTCGCGTCTGTTCCCAGCAAGTACAGTGTATTTGAATGAAGAGGAGCTACTGTTCTTGTCAGTTTCCTAAGCAGAGTTGAACTACATATGGTCCTTGTGTGTAGGAAGCACAGTACTTTTGTTCTGAGCAAGCTCACTGTTTGGAAGCCATAGGAAACACAGTAGAGTAGAAGAGTGCTCTTTTCTCTAAAGCAGAGTGTGTTTCTGGTAAGGCGAGCTAGCGTTTGTTTCCCAGTCCTAAATGGAGTGGAATCACATGCAGTTTCTGTCCTACGAGCAAGAGTTGTTTTATGGTAAGAATAGTCACTATTGTGCTGCCATTTCCATACACAGGACACATAGTACTGGCGTCTGTTCGCAGCAAGTACAGTGTATTGGACTGAACAGGATCTACTGTTCTTGTCAGGTTCCTAAGCAGAATTGAACTAGATATGGCCGGGTGTGTAGGAAGCACAGTTCTTTTGTTCTGAGCAAGCTCTCTGTTTGGACCCGATAGGAAACACAGTAGAGTAGAAGAGTGCTCTTTTGTCTAAAGCAGAGTGTTTTTCTTGTAAGTCAAGCTAGCGTTTGTTTCCCAGTATTAAATGGAGTTGAATCACATGCAGTTTCTGGTCCTACAAGCAAGAGTTGTTTTCTGGTAAGGAAAGTTACTATTGTGCTCCCATTGCCATACACAGTGCAAATAGCACTGGCATCTGTTCCCAGCAAGTACAGTGTATTGGACTGAAGAGGAGCTACTGTTCTTCTCAGTTTCCTAAGCAGAGTTAAACTAGATATTGCCCGTGTGTGTAGGAAGCACAGTTCTTTTTTTCTGAGCAAGCTCAACGTTCTGGCCCTATAGGAAACACATTAGAGTAGAATACTGCTCTTTCTCAAAAGCAGAGTGTGTTTCTTGTAAGGCGAGCTAGAGTTGGTTCCCAGTCCTAAATGGAGTTGAGTCACATGGAGGTTTTTGTCCTAAGAGCAAGAGTTGTTTTCTGGTAAGACGAGTCACTATTGTGCTCCAATTGCCATTCACAGTGCTAATAGCACTCGCATCTGTTCTCAGCAAGTACAGTGTATCGGACTGAATAGGAGCTACTGTTCTTGTCAGTTTCCTAAGCAGAGTTGAACTAGATATGGCCCGTGTGTGTAGGAAGCACAGTTCTTTTGTTCTGAGCAAGCTCACTTTTCTGGCCCAATAGGAAACACAGTAGAGTAGAAGAGTGCTCTTTTCTCTAAAGCAGAGTGTGTTTCTTGTAAGGCGAGCTCGCGTTTGTTTCCCAGTCCTAAATGGAGTTGAGTCACAGACAGTTTTTGGTCCTACGAGCAAGAGCTGTTTTCTGGTAAGAAGAGTCACTATTGCGCTCCAAATGCCATACACAGTGCAAATAGCACTCGCGTCTGTTCCCAGCAAGTACAGTGTATTGGACTGAAGAGGAGCTACTGCTCTTGTCAGTTTCCTAAGCAGAGTTGAACTAGATATGGTCCAATTGTGTAGGAAGCACAGTTCTTTTGTTCTGAGCACGCTCACTGTTTGGAAGCCATAGGAAACACAGTAGAGTAGAAGAGTGCTCTTTTCTCAAAAGCAGAGTGTGTTTCTTGTAAGGCGAGCTAGCTTTTGTTTCCCAGTCCTAAATGGAGTGGAATCACATGCAGCTTCTGGTTCTACGAGCAAGAGTTGTTTTATGGTAAGAATAGTCACTATTGCGCTGCCATTGCCATACACAGGACAAATAGCACTGGCGTCTTTCCCAGCAAGTACAGTGTATTGGACTGAAGAGAATCTACTGTTCTTGTCAGGTTCCTAAGCAGAATTGAACTACATATGGCCGTGTGTGTAGGAAGCACAGTGCTTTTGTTCTGAGCAAGATCACTTTTCGGACCCCTAGGAAACACAGTAGAGTAGAAGAGTGCTCTTTTCTCAAAAGCAGAGTGTGTTTCTTGTAAGGCAAGCTAGCGTTTGTTTCCCAGTCCTAAATGGAGTTGAATCACATGCAATTTCTGGTCCTACGAGCAAGAGTTGTTTTCTGGTAAGGAAAGTAACTATTGCGCTCCCATTGCCATACACAGTGCAAATAGCACTCGCGTCTGTTCCCAGCAAGTACAGTGTATTGGACTGAAGAGGAGCTACTGTTCTTGTCAGTTTCCTAAGCAGAGTTGAACTACATATGATCCGTGTGTGTAGGAAGCTCAGTTCTTTTGTTCTGAGCAAGCTCACTGTTTGGACGCCATAGGAAACACAGTAGAGTAGAAGAGTGCTCTTTTCTCTAAAGCAGAGTGTGTTTCTTGTAAGGCGAGCTAGCGTTTGTTTCCCAGTCCTAAATCGAGTGGAATCACATGCAGTTTCTGTCCTACGAGCAAGAGTTGTTTTATGGTAAAAATAGTCACTATTGTGCTGCCATTGCCACACACAGGACCAATAGCACTGGCGTCTGTTCGCAGCAAGTACAGTGTATTGGACTGAAGAGGATCTACTGTTCTTGTCAGATTCCTAAGCAGAATTGAACTAGATATGGCCGTGTGTGTAGGAAGCACAGTTATTTTTTTCTGAGCAAGCTCACTGTTCGAACCCCATAGGAAACACAGTAGAGTAGAAGAGTGCTCTTTTCTCAAAAGCAGAGAGTGTTTCATGTAAGGCGAGCTAGCATTTGTTTCCCAGTCCTAAACGGAGTTGAATCACATGCAGTTTCTGGTCCTACAAGCAAGAGTTGTTTTCTGGTAAGGAAAGTTACTATTGCGCTCCCATTGCCATACACAGTGCAAATAGCACTGGCATCTGTTCCCAGCAAGTACAGTGTATTGGACTGAAGAGGAGCTACTGTTCTTCTCAGTTTCCTTAGCAGAGTTAAACTAGATATTGCCCGTGTGTGTAGGAATCACAGTTCTTTTTTTCTGAGCAAGCTCAATGTTCTGGCCCTATGGGAAACACATTAGAGTAGAAAACTGCTCTTTTCTCAAAAGCAGAGTGTGTTTCATGTAAGGCGAGCTAGCATTTGTTTCCCAGTCCTAAACGGAGTTGAATCACATGCAGTTTCTGGTCCTACAAGCAAGAGTTGTTTTCTGGTAAGGAAAGTTACTATTGCGCTCCCACTGCCATACACAGTGCAAATAGCACTGGCATCTGTTCCAAGCAAATACAGTGTATTGCATTGAAAAGGAGCTACTGTTCTTCTCAGTTTCCTAAGCAGAGTTAAACTAGATATTGCCCGTGTGTATAGGAAACACAGTTCTTTTTTTTCTGAGCAAGCTCAATGTTCTGGCCCTATGGGAAACACATTAGAGTAGAATACTGCTCTTTTCTCAAAAGCAGAGTGTGTTTCTTGTAAGGCGAGCTCGCGTTTGTTTCCCAGTCCTAAATGGAGTTGAGTCACAGACAGTTTTTGGTCCTACGAGCAAGAGTTGTTTTCTGGTAAGAAGAGTCACTATTGCGCTCCAAATGCCATACACAGTGCAAATAGCACTCGCGTCTGTTCCCAGCAAGTACAGTGTATTGGACTGAAGAGGAGCTCCTGCTCTTCTCAGTTTCCTAAGCAGAGTTGAACTAGATATGGTCCATGTGTGTAGGAAGCACAGTTCTTTTGTTCTGAGCAAGCTCACTGTTTGGACCCCATAGGAAACACCATAGAGTAGAAGAGTGCTCTTTTCTCAAAAGCAGAGTGTGTTTCTTGTAAGGCGAGCTAGCGTTTGTTTCCCAGTCCTAAATGGAGTGGAATCGCATGCAGTTTCTGGTTCTACGAGCAAGAGTTGTTTTATGGTAAGAATAGTCACTATTGCGCTGCCATTGCCATACACAGGACAAATAGCACTGGCTTCTGTTCCCAGCAGTACAGTGTATTGGACTGAAGAGGAGCTATTGTTCTTGTCAGGTTCCTAAGCAGAATTGAACTAGATATGGCTGTGTGTGTAGGAAGCACAGTTCTTTGTTCTGAGAAAGCTCACTGTTCAGACCCCGTAGGAAACACAGTAGAGTAAAAGAGTGCTCTTTTCTCAAAAGCAGAGTGTGTTTCTTGTAAGGTGAGCTAGCGTTTGTTTCCCAGACCTAAATGGAGTTGAGTCACATGCAGTTTTTTGTCCTACGAGCAAGAGTTGTTTTCTGGTAAGGAAAGTCACTATTGCGCTCTCATTGCCATACACAGTGCAAATAGCACTCGCGTCTCTTCCTCGCAAGTACAGTGTATTGGACTGAAGAGGAGTTACTGTTCTTGTCAGTTTCCTAAGCAGAGTTGAACTAGATATGGTCGATGTGTGTAGGAAGCACAGTTCTTTTGTTCTGAGCAAGCTCACTGTTTGAACCCCATAGGAAACACAGTAGAGTAGAAGAGTGCTCTTTTCTAAAAAGCAGAGAGTGTTTCTTGTAAGGCGAGCTAGCATTTGTTTCCCAGTCCCAAATGGCGTTGAATCACATGCAGTTTGTGTTCCTATGAGCAAGAGTTGTTTTCTGGTAAAAAAAAGTCACTATTGTGCTGTCATTGCCATACACAGGGCAAATTCACTCGCGTCTGTTCCCAGCAATTACAGGGTATTGGAGTGAAGAGGAGCTGCTGTTCTTGTCAGTATCATAAGCAGAGTTGAGCTAGATATGGTCCATGTGTGTAAAAAGCACAGTTCTTTTGTTCTGAGCAAGCTCACTGTTTGGACCCCATAGGAAACACAGTAGAGTAGAAGAGTGCTCTTTTCTCTAAAGCAGAGTGTGTTTCTTGTAAGGCGAGCTAGCGTTTGTTTCCCAGTCCTAAATGGAGTTGAATCACATGCAGTTTCTGGTCCTACGAACAAGAGTTGTTTTCTGGTAAGGAAAGTCACTATTGCGCTGTCATTGCCATACACAGGGCAAATAGCCCTCGCGTCTTTTCCCAGCAAGTACAGTGTATTGGACTGAAGAGGAGCTATTGTTCTTGTCAGGTTCCTAAGCAGAATTGAACTAGTTATGGCTGTGTGTGTAGGAAGCACAGTTCTTTTGTTCTGAGAAAGCTCACTGTTCAGACCCCGTACGAAACACAGTAGAGTAAAAGAGTGCTCTTTTCTCAAAAGCAGAGTGTGTTTCTTGTAAGGTGAGCTAGCGTTTGTTTCCCAGACCTAAATGGAGTTGAGTCACATGCAGTTTTTTTCCTACGAGCAAGAGTTGTTTTCTGGTAAGGAAAGTCACTATTGCGCTCCCATTGCCATACACAGTGCAAATAGCACTCGCGTCTCTTCCTCGCAAGTACAGTGTATTGGACTGAAGAGGAGCTACTGTTCTTGTCAGTTTCCTAAGCAGAGTTGAACTAGATATGGTCGATGTGTGTAGGAAGCACAGTTCTTTTGTTATGAGCAAGCTCACTGTTTGGACCCCATAGGAAACACAGTAGAGTAGAAGAGTGTTCTTTTCTCAAAATCAGAGTGCGTTTCTTGTAAGGCGAGCTAGCATTTGTTTCCCAGTCCTAAATGGCGTTGAATCACATGCAGTTTCTGGTCCTACGAGCAAGAGTTGTTTTCTGGTAAGGAAAGTCACTATTGCGATCTCATTGCCATACACAGTGCAAATAGCACTCGCGTCTGTTCCCAGCAAGTACAGTGTATTTGAATGAAGAGGAGCTACTGTTCTTGTCAGTTTCCTAAGCAGAGTTGAACTACATATGGTCCTTGTGTGTAGGAAGCACAGTACTTTTGTTCTGAGCAAGCTCACTGTTTGGAAGCCATAGGAAACACAGTAGAGTAGAAGAGTGCTCTTTTCTCTAAAGCAGAGTGTGTTTCTGGTAAGGCGAGCTAGCGTTTGTTTCCCAGTCCTAAATGGAGTGGAATCACATGCAGTTTCTGTCCTACGAGCAAGAGTTGTTTTATGGTAAGAATAGTCACTATTGTGCTGCCATTTCCATACACAGGACACATAGTACTGGCGTCTGTTCGCAGCAAGTACAGTGTATTGGACTGAACAGGATCTACTGTTCTTGTCAGGTTCCTAAGCAGAATTGAACTAGATATGGCCGGGTGTGTAGGAAGCACAGTTCTTTTGTTCTGAGCAAGCTCTCTGTTTGGACCCGATAGGAAACACAGTAGAGTAGAAGAGTGCTCTTTTGTCTAAAGCAGAGTGTTTTTCTTGTAAGTCAAGCTAGCGTTTGTTTCCCAGTATTAAATGGAGTTGAATCACATGCAGTTTCTGGTCCTACAAGCAAGAGTTGTTTTCTGGTAAGGAAAGTTACTATTGTGCTCCCATTGCCATACACAGTGCAAATAGCACTGGCATCTGTTCCCAGCAAGTACAGTGTATTGGACTGAAGAGGAGCTACTGTTCTTCTCAGTTTCCTAAGCAGAGTTAAACTAGATATTGCCCGTGTGTGTAGGAAGCACAGTTCTTTTTTTCTGAGCAAGCTCAACGTTCTGGCCCTATAGGAAACACATTAGAGTAGAATACTGCTCTTTCTCAAAAGCAGAGTGTGTTTCTTGTAAGGCGAGCTAGAGTTGGTTCCCAGTCCTAAATGGAGTTGAGTCACATGGAGGTTTTTGTCCTAAGAGCAAGAGTTGTTTTCTGGTAAGACGAGTCACTATTGTGCTCCAATTGCCATTCACAGTGCTAATAGCACTCGCATCTGTTCTCAGCAAGTACAGTGTATCGGACTGAATAGGAGCTACTGTTCTTGTCAGTTTCCTAAGCAGAGTTGAACTAGATATGGCCCGTGTGTGTAGGAAGCACAGTTCTTTTGTTCTGAGCAAGCTCACTTTTCTGGCCCAATAGGAAACACAGTAGAGTAGAAGAGTGCTCTTTTCTCTAAAGCAGAGTGTGTTTCTTGTAAGGCGAGCTCGCGTTTGTTTCCCAGTCCTAAATGGAGTTGAGTCACAGACAGTTTTTGGTCCTACGAGCAAGAGCTGTTTTCTGGTAAGAAGAGTCACTATTGCGCTCCAAATGCCATACACAGTGCAAATAGCACTCGCGTCTGTTCCCAGCAAGTACAGTGTATTGGACTGAAGAGGAGCTACTGCTCTTGTCAGTTTCCTAAGCAGAGTTGAACTAGATATGGTCCAATTGTGTAGGAAGCACAGTTCTTTTGTTCTGAGCACGCTCACTGTTTGGAAGCCATAGGAAACACAGTAGAGTAGAAGAGTGCTCTTTTCTCAAAAGCAGAGTGTGTTTCTTGTAAGGCGAGCTAGCTTTTGTTTCCCAGTCCTAAATGGAGTGGAATCACATGCAGCTTCTGGTTCTACGAGCAAGAGTTGTTTTATGGTAAGAATAGTCACTATTGCGCTGCCATTGCCATACACAGGACAAATAGCACTGGCGTCTTTCCCAGCAAGTACAGTGTATTGGACTGAAGAGAATCTACTGTTCTTGTCAGGTTCCTAAGCAGAATTGAACTACATATGGCCGTGTGTGTAGGAAGCACAGTGCTTTTGTTCTGAGCAAGATCACTTTTCGGACCCCTAGGAAACACAGTAGAGTAGAAGAGTGCTCTTTTCTCAAAAGCAGAGTGTGTTTCTTGTAAGGCAAGCTAGCGTTTGTTTCCCAGTCCTAAATGGAGTTGAATCACATGCAATTTCTGGTCCTACGAGCAAGAGTTGTTTTCTGGTAAGGAAAGTAACTATTGCGCTCCCATTGCCATACACAGTGCAAATAGCACTCGCGTCTGTTCCCAGCAAGTACAGTGTATTGGACTGAAGAGGAGCTACTGTTCTTGTCAGTTTCCTAAGCAGAGTTGAACTACATATGATCCGTGTGTGTAGGAAGCTCAGTTCTTTTGTTCTGAGCAAGCTCACTGTTTGGACGCCATAGGAAACACAGTAGAGTAGAAGAGTGCTCTTTTCTCTAAAGCAGAGTGTGTTTCTTGTAAGGCGAGCTAGCGTTTGTTTCCCAGTCCTAAATCGAGTGGAATCACATGCAGTTTCTGTCCTACGAGCAAGAGTTGTTTTATGGTAAAAATAGTCACTATTGTGCTGCCATTGCCACACACAGGACCAATAGCACTGGCGTCTGTTCGCAGCAAGTACAGTGTATTGGACTGAAGAGGATCTACTGTTCTTGTCAGATTCCTAAGCAGAATTGAACTAGATATGGCCGTGTGTGTAGGAAGCACAGTTATTTTTTTCTGAGCAAGCTCACTGTTCGAACCCCATAGGAAACACAGTAGAGTAGAAGAGTGCTCTTTTCTCAAAAGCAGAGAGTGTTTCATGTAAGGCGAGCTAGCATTTGTTTCCCAGTCCTAAACGGAGTTGAATCACATGCAGTTTCTGGTCCTACAAGCAAGAGTTGTTTTCTGGTAAGGAAAGTTACTATTGCGCTCCCATTGCCATACACAGTGCAAATAGCACTGGCATCTGTTCCCAGCAAGTACAGTGTATTGGACTGAAGAGGAGCTACTGTTCTTCTCAGTTTCCTTAGCAGAGTTAAACTAGATATTGCCCGTGTGTGGAGGAATCACAGTTCTTTTTTTCTGAGCAAGCTCAATGTTCTGGCCCTATGGGAAACACATTAGAGTAGAATACTGCTCTTTTCTCAAAAGCAGAGTGTGTTTCAGGTAAGGCGAGCTAGCATTTGTTTCCCAGTCCTAAACGGAGTTGAATCACATGCAGTTTCTGGTCCTACAAGCAAGAGTTGTTTTCTGGTAAGGAAAGTTACTATTGCGCTCCCACTGCCATACACAGTGCAAATAGCACTGGCATCTGTTCCAAGCAAATACAGTGTATTGCATTGAAAAGGAGCTACTGTTCTTCTCAGTTTCCTAAGCAGAGTTAAACTAGATATTGCCCGTGTGTATAGGAAACACAGTTCTTTTTTTTCTGAGCAAGCTCAATGTTCTGGCCCTATGGGAAACACATTAGAGTAGAATACTGCTCTTTTCTCAAAAGCAGAGTGTGTTTCTTGTAAGGCGAGCTCGCGTTTGTTTCCCAGTCCTAAATGGAGTTGAGTCACAGACAGTTTTTGGTCCTACGAGCAAGAGTTGTTTTCTGGTAAGAAGAGTCACTATTGCGCTCCAAATGCCATACACAGTGCAAATAGCACTCGCGTCTGTTCCCAGCAAGTACAGTGTATTGGACTGAAGAGGAGCTCCTGCTCTTCTAAGTTTCCTAAGCAGAGTTGAACTAGATATGGTCCATGTGTGTAGGAAGCACAGTTCTTTTGTTCTGAGCAAGCTCACTGTTTGGACCCCATAGGAAACACCATAGAGTAGAAGAGTGCTCTTTTCTCAAAAGCAGAGTGTGTTTCTTGTAAGGCGAGCTAGCGTTTGTTTCCCAGTCCTAAATGGAGTGGAATCGCATGCAGTTTCTGGTTCTACGAGCAAGAGTTGTTTTATGGTAAGAATAGTCACTATTGCGCTGCCATTGCCATACACAGGACAAATAGCACTGGCTTCTGTTCCCAGCAGTACAGTGTATTGGACTGAAGAGGAGCTATTGTTCTTGTCAGGTTCCTAAGCAGAATTGAACTAGATATGGCTGTGTGTGTAGGAAGCACAGTTCTTTGTTCTGAGAAAGCTCACTGTTCAGACCCCGTAGGAAACACAGTAGAGTAAAAGAGTGCTCTTTTCTCAAAAGCAGAGTGTGTTTCTTGTAAGGTGAGCTAGCGTTTGTTTCCCAGACCTAAATGGAGTTGAGTCACATGCAGTTTTTTGTCCTACGAGCAAGAGTTGTTTTCTGGTAAGGAAAGTCACTATTGCGCTCTCATTGCCATACACAGTGCAAATAGCACTCGCGTCTCTTCCTCGCAAGTACAGTGTATTGGACTGAAGAGGAGTTACTGTTCTTGTCAGTTTCCTAAGCAGAGTTGAACTAGATATGGTCGATGTGTGTAGGAAGCACAGTTCTTTTGTTCTGAGCAAGCTCACTGTTTGAACCCCATAGGAAACACAGTAGAGTAGAAGAGTGCTCTTTTCTAAAAAGCAGAGAGTGTTTCTTGTAAGGCGAGCTAGCATTTGTTTCCCAGTCCCAAATGGCGTTGAATCACATGCAGTTTGTGTTCCTATGAGCAAGAGTTGTTTTCTGGTAAAAAAAAGTCACTATTGTGCTGTCATTGCCATACACAGGGCAAATTCACTCGCGTCTGTTCCCAGCAATTACAGGGTATTGGAGTGAAGAGGAGCTGCTGTTCTTGTCAGTATCATAAGCAGAGTTGAGCTAGATATGGTCCATGTGTGTAAAAAGCACAGTTCTTTTGTTCTGAGCAAGCTCACTGTTTGGACCCCATAGGAAACACAGTAGAGTAGAAGAGTGCTCTTTTCTCAAAAGCAGAGTGCGTTTCTTGTAAGGCGAGCTAGCATTTGTTTCCCAGTCCTAAATGGCGTTGAATCACATGCAGTTTCTGGTCCTACGAGCAAGAGTTGTTTTCTGGTAAGGAAAGTCACTATTGCGATCTCATTGCCATACACAGTGCAAATAGCACTCGCGTCTGTTCCCAGAAAGTACAGTATTGGACTGAAGAGGAGATACTGTTCTTGTCAGTTTCCTAAGCAGAGTTGAACTACATATGGTCCGTGTGTGTAGGAAGCACAGTTCTTTTGTTCTGAGCAAGCTCACTGTTTGGACCCCATAGGAAACACATTAGAGTAGAATACTGCTCTTTTCTCAAAAGCAGAGTTTGTTTCTTGAAAGGCGAGCTAGAGTTTGTTTCCCAGTCCTAAATGGAGTTGAGTCACATGCAGTTTTTCGTCCTACGAGCAAGAGTTGTTTTCTGGTAAGGAAAGTCACTATTGCGCTCTCATTGCCATACACAGTGCAAATAGCATTCCCGTTTGTTCCCAGCAAGTACAGTGTATCAGACTGAAGAGGAGCTACTGTTCTTGTCAGTTTCCTAAGCAGAGTTGAACTAGATATGGTCCATGTGTGTAGGAAGCACAGTTCTTAGTTCCGAGCAAGGTCACTGTTCTGGCCCTATAGAAAACACAGTAGAGTAGAAGAGTGCTCTTTTCTCAAAAGCAGAGTGTGTTTCTTGTAATGCGAGCTAGCGTTTGTTTCCCAGTCCTAAATGGAGTTGAATCACATGCAGTTTCTGGTCCTACGAGCAAGAGTTGTTTTCTGGTAAGGAAAGTCAATATTGCGCTCCCATTGCCATTCACAGGACAAATAGCACTCGCGTCTGTTCTCAGCAAGTACAGTGTATCGGACTGAAGAGGAGCTACTGTTCTTGTCAGTTTCCTAAGCAGAGTTGAACTAGATATGGCCCGTGTGTAGGAAGCACAGTTCTT
>NW_026736287.1:0-76306 GCF_949786415.1 Peromyscus eremicus | reverse complement strand
AACTGACAAGAACAGTAGCTCCTCTTCTGTCTAACACAATGTACTTGCTGGGAGCAGACGCGAGAGCTATTTGCACTGTGTATGACAATGGCAGTTCAATAGTGACTCTTCCCACCAGAAAACAACTCTTGCCTGTAGGACCAGAAACTGCATGTGATTCAACTCCATTTAGGACTGGGAAACAACCATAGTTCGCCTTAGAAGAAACACACTCTGCTTTTGAGAAAAGAGCACTCTTCTACTCTACTGTGTTTCTTATAGGGCCAGAACAGTGAGCTTGCTCAGAACAAAAGAACTGTGCTTCCTACACATGGGCCATATCTAGTTCAACTCTGCTTAGGAAACTGACAAGAAGAGTAGATCCTCTTCAGTCCAATACACTTTACATGCAGGGAACAGACGCCCGTGCTATTTGCCCTGTGTATGACAATGGGAGCACAATAGTGACTCTTCTTACCAGAAAACAACTCTTGCTCGTAGGACCAGAAACTGGATGTGATTCAACTCCATTTAGGACTGGGAAAAAACGCTAGCTTGCCTTGCAAGAAACACACTACGCTTTTGAGAAAAGAGCACTCTTCTACTCTACTGTGTTTCCTATGGGGTCCGAACAGTGAGCTTGCTCAGAACAAAAGAACTGTGCTTCCTACACACTGGCCATATCTAGTTCAAATCTGCTTCAGAAACTGACAAGAACAGTAGCTCCTCTTCAGTCCAATACAATGCACTTGCTGGGAGCAGAGGCGAGTGCTATTTGCCCTGTGTATGGCAATTGGAGCACCATAGTGACTTTCCTTACCAGAAAACAACTCTTGCTCGTAGTACCAGAAACTGCATGTGATTCAATTCCATTTAGGACTGGGAAACAAACGCTAGCTCGCCTTACAAGAAACACACTCTGCTTTTGAGAAAAGAGCACTCTTCTGCTCTACTGTGTTTCCTAAAGGGCCAGAACAGTGAGCTTGCTCAGAACAAAAGAACTGTGCTTCCAATACACACTGGCCATATCTAGTTCAACTCTGCTTAGGAAACTGACAAGAACAGTAGCTCCTCTACTGTACAATACACTGTACTTGCTAGGAACAGATGCGAGTGCTATTTGCACTGTGTATGGAAATGGGAGCGCAATAGTGACTCTTTTTACCAGAAAACAACTCTTGCTCGTAGGACCAGAAACTGCATGTGATTCAACTCCATTTAGGACTGGGAAACAAATGCTAGCTCGCCTTACAAGAAACACACTCTGCTTTTGAGAAAAGAGCACTCTTCTACTCCACTGTGTTTCCTATAGGGCCAGAACAGTGAGATTGCTCAGAACAAAAGAACTGAGCTTCCAATACACACGGGCCATATCTAGTTCAACTGTGCTTTGGAAACTGACAAGAACAGTAGATCCTCTTCAGTCTAACACACTGTACATGCTGGGAACAGATGCCAGTGCTATTTGCCCTGTGTATGGCAATGGGAGCGCAATAGTGACTCTTCTTACCAGAAAACAACTCTTGCTCGTAGGACCAGAAACTGCATGGGATTCAACTCCATTTAGGACTGGGAAACAAATGCTAGCTCACCTTACAAGAAACACACTCTGCTTTTGAGGAAAGAGCACTCTTCTACTCTACTGTGTTTCCTATAGGGCCAGAAGAGTGAGCTTGCTCAGAACAAAAGAACTGTGGTTCCTACACAAACGGGCCATATCTAGTTCAACTGTGCTTTGGAAACTGACAAGAACAGAAGATCCTCTTCAGTCCAATACATTGTACATGCTGGGAACAGACGACAGTGCTATTTGCGCTGTGTATGACAATGGGAGCGTAATAGTGACTCTTCTTAACAGAAAAAAAACTCTTACTCGTAGGACCAGAAACTGCATGTGATTCAACTCCATTTAGGACTGGGAAACAAACGCTAGCTCGCCTTACAAGAAACACACTCTGCTTTTGAGAAAAGAGCACTCTTCGACTCTACTGTGTTTCCTATGGCCTCGAACCGTGAGCTTGCTCAGAAAAAAGAACTGTGCTTCCTACACAAACGGGTCATATCTAGTTCCACTCTGCTTAGGAAACTAACAAGAACAGTATATCCTCTTCTTTCAATACACTGTACTTGCTGGGAACATACACGAGGGCTATTTGCACTGTGTGTGGCTAAGGGAGCGCAATAGTGACTTTCCTTACCAGAAAACAACTCTTGCTCGTAGGACCAGAAACTGCATGGGATTCAACTCCATTTAGGACTGGGAAACAAACGCTAGCTTGCCTTACAAGAAACACACTCTGCTTTTGAGAAAAGAGCACTCTTCTACTCTACTGTGTTTCCTATGTTGTCCGAACAGTGAGCTTGCTCAGAACAAAAGAACTGTGCTTCCTACACACACGGGCCATATCTAGTTCAACTCTGCTTAGGAAATTGACAAGAAGAGTAGATCCTCTTTAGTCCAATACACTTTACATGCTGGGAAGAGACGCCCGTGCTATTTGCACTGTGTATGACAATGGGAGCACAATAGTGACTCTTCTTACCAAAAAACAACTCTTGCTCGTAGGCCCAGAAACTGCATGGGATTCAACTCCATTTAGGACTGGGAAACAAACGCTAGCTTGCCTTACAAGAAACACACTCTGCTTTTGAGAAAAGAGCACTCTTCTACTCTACTGTGTTTCCTATGGGGTCCGAACAGTGAGCTTGCTCAGAACAAAAGAACTGTGCTTCCTACACACATGGGCCATATCTAGTTCAACTCTGCTTCGGAAACTGACAAGAACAGTAGCTCCTCTTTAGTCCAATACACTGTACTTGCTTCGAGCAGATGCGAGTGCTATTTGCACTGTGTATGGCAAAGGGAGCACCATAGTGACTTTCCTTACCATAAAACAACTCTTGCTCGTAGGACCAGAAACTGCATGTGATTCAATTCCATTTAGGACTGGGAAACAAACGCTAGCTCGCCTTAAAAGAAACACACTCTGCTTTTGAGAAAAGAGCACTCTTCTGCTCTACTGTGTTTCCTAAAGGGCCAGAACAGTGAGCTTGCTCAGAACAAAAGAACTGTGCTTCCTACACACGGGCAATATCTAGTTCAACTCTGCTTAGGAAACTGACAAGAACAGTAGCTCCTCTTCAGTCCAATACACTGTACTTGCTAGGAGCAGACGCGAGTGCTATTTGCACTGTGTATGGCAATGGGAGCGCAATAGTGACTCTTCTTACCAGAAAACAACTCTTGCTCGTAGGACCAGAAACTGCATGGGATTCAACTTCATTTCTCACTGGGAAACAAACACTAGCTAGCCTTACAAGAAACACACTCTGCTTTTGAGAAAAGAGCACTCTTCTACTCTACTGTGTTTCCTATAAGGCCAGAACAGTGACCTTGCTGAGAACAAAAGAACTGTGATTCCTACACACATGGGCCATATCTAGTTCAACTCTGCTTCGGAAACTGACAAGAACAGTAGCTGCTCTTCATTCCAATACACTGTACTTGCTTGAGCAGACCCGAGTGCTATTGCACTGTGTATGGCAAAGGGAGCACCATAGTGATTTTCCTTACCAGAAAACAACTTTTGCTCGTAGTACCAGAAACTGAATGTGATTCAATTCCTTTTAGGACTGGGAAACAAACGCTAGCTCGCCTTACAAGAAACACACTCTGCTTTTGAGAAAAGAGCACTCGCCTACTCTACAGTGTTTCCTATGGGGTCGTAACAGTGAGCTTGCTCAAAACAAAAGAAATGTGCTTCCTACACACACGGGCCATATCTAGTTCAACTCTGCTTAGGAAACTGACAAGAACAGTAGATCCTCCTCAGTCCAATACACTGTACATGCTGGGAACAGACACCCGTGCTATTTGACCTGTGTATGACAATGGGAGCGTAATTGTGACTCTTCTTACCAGAAAACAACTCTTGCTCGTAGGACCAGAAACTGCATGATATTCAACTCCATTTATGACTGGGAAATGAATGCTAGCTCACCTTACAAGAAACACACTCTGCTTTAGAGAAAAGAGCACTCTTCTACTCTACTGTGTTTCCTATTGTGTCCGAACAGTGAGCTTGCTCAGAACAAAAGAACTGGGCTTCCTACACACACGGGCCATATCTAGTTCAACTCTGCTAAGGAAACTGACAATAACAGTAGATCCTCTACAGTCCAATACACTGTACATGCTGGGAACAGACGCCAGTGCTATTTGCCCTATGTATGACAATAGGAGCTCAATAGTTACTCTTATTACCGGAAAAAAAATCTTGCTTGTAGGACCAGAAGCTGCATGGGATTCAACGCCATTTAGGACTGGGAAACAAATGCTAGCTCGCCTTACAAAAAACACACTCTGCTTTTGAGAAAAGAGCACTCTTCTACTCAACTGTGTTTCCTATAAAGCCAGAAGTGTGAGCTTGCTCAGAACAAAAGAACTGTGCTTCCTACACACACGGGCCATATCTAGTTCAACTCTGCTTTGGAAACTGACAAGAACAGTAGATCCTCTTCAGTCCAATACATTGTACGTGCTGGGAACAAACGACAGTGCTATTTGCGCTGTGTATGACATTGGGAGCGTAATAGTGACTCTTATTACCAGAAAATAACTCTTGCTTGTAGGACCAGAAACTGCATGTGATTCAACTCCATTTAGGACTGGGAAACAAATGCTAGCTCGCCTTACATGAAACACACTCTGCTTTTGAGAAAAGAGCACTCTTCTACTCTACTGTGTTTCCTATAGGTTCAGAACAGTGAGCTTGCTCAGAACAAAAGAACTGTGCTTCCTACACACACGGGCCATATCTAGTTCAACTCTGCTTAGGAAACTGACAAGAACAGTAGCTCCTCTTCTGTCTAATACAATGTACTTGCTGGGAGCAGACGCGAGAGCTATTTGCACTGTATATGACAATAGGAGCTCAATAGTGACACTTCCCACCAGAAAACAACTCTTGCCTGTAGGACCAGAAACTGCATGGGATTCAACTCCATTTAGGACTGGGAAACAAACGCTAGCTTGCCTTACAAGAAACACACTCTGCTTTTGAGAAAAGAGCACTCTTCTACTCTACTGTGTTTCCTATGGGCTCGGAACTGTGAGCTTGCTCAGAAAAAAGAACTGTGCTTCCTACACACACGGGTCATATCTAGTTCCACTCTGCTTAGAAAAATGACAAGAACAGTATATCGTCTTCTTTCCAATACACTGTACTTGCTGGGAACATACGCGAGTGCTATTTGCACTGTGTGTGGCTAAGGGAGCGCAATAGTGACTTTCCTTACCAGAAAACAACTCTTGCTCGTAGGACCAGAAACTGCATGTGATTCAACTCCATTTAAAACTGGGAAACAAACGCTAGCTTCCTTTACAAGAAACACACTCTGCTTTTGAGAAAAGAGCACTCTTCTACTCTACAGTGTTTCCTATAGGGTCAGAACAGTGAGCTTGCTCAGAACAAAAGAACTGTGTTTCCTACACAAACGGGCCACATCTAATTCAACTCTGCTAAGGAAACTGACAAGAACAGTAGCTCCTCTTCATTCCAATACACTGTACTTGCTGGGAGCAGACGCGAGTGCTATTTGCACTGTGTATGGCAATGGGAGCGCAATAGTGACTCTTCTTACCAGAAAACAACTCTTGCTCGTAGGGCCAGAAACTGCGTGTGACTCAACTCTGTTTCTGACTGGGAAACAAACACTAGCTAGCCTTGCAAGAAACACACTCTGCTTTTGAGAAAAGAGCACTCGCCTACTCTACTGTGTTTCCTATGGGGTGAGAACAGTGAGTTGCTCAGAACAAAAGAACTGTGCTTCCTACACACATGGGCCATATCTAGTTCAACTCTGCTTCGGAAACTGACGAGAACAGTAGCTCTTCTTCAGTCCATTACACTGTACTTGCTGGGAGCAGACGCGAGTGCTATTTGCACTGTGTATGGCAAAGGGAGCACCATAGTGACTTTCCTTACCAGAAAGCAACTCTTGCTCGTAGTACCAGAAACTGCATGTAATTCAATTCCATGTAGGACTGGGAAACAAACGCTAGCTCCCCTTACAAGAAACACACTCTGCTTTTGGGAAAAGAGCATTCTTCAACTCTTCTGTGTTTCCTAAAGGGCCAGAACTGTGAGCTTGCTCAGAACAAAAGAACTGTGCTTCCTACACACGGGCTATATCTAGTTCAACTCTGCTTAGGAAACTGACAAGAACAGTAGCTCCTATTCAGTCCAATACACTGTACGTGCTAGGAGCAGACGCGAGTGCTATTTGCACTGTGTATGGCAATGAGAGTGCAATAGTGACTCTTCTTACAAGATAACAACTCTTGCTCGTAGGACCAGAAACTGCATGGGATTCAACTTCATTTCTCACTGGGAAACAAACACTAGCTAGCCTTACAAGAAACACACTCTGCTTTTGAGAAAAGAGCACTCTTCTACTCTACTGTGTTTCCTATAGGTTCAGAACAGTGAGCTTGTTCGGAACAAAAGAACTGTGCTTCCTACACACACGTGCCATATCTAGTTCAACTCTGCATAGGAAACTGACAAGAACAGTAGCTCCTCTTCTGTCTAACACAATGTACTTGCTGGGAGCAGACGCGAGAGCTATTTGCACTGTGTATGACAATGGCAGTTCAATAGTGACTCTTCCCACCAGAAAACAACTCTTGCCTGTAGGACCAGAAACTGCATGTGATTCAACTCCATTTAGGACTGGGAAACAACCATAGTTCGCCTTAGAAGAAACACACTCTGCTTTTGAGAAAAGAGCACTCTTCTACTCTACTGTGTTTCTTATAGGGCCAGAACAGTGAGCTTGCTCAGAACAAAAGAACTGTGCTTCCTACACATGGGCCATATCTAGTTCAACTCTGCTTAGGAAACTGACAAGAAGAGTAGATCCTCTTCAGTCCAATACACTTTACATGCAGGGAACAGACGCCCGTGCTATTTGCCCTGTGTATGACAATGGGAGCACAATAGTGACTCTTCTTACCAGAAAACAACTCTTGCTCGTAGGACCAGAAACTGGATGTGATTCAACTCCATTTAGGACTGGGAAAAAACGCTAGCTTGCCTTGCAAGAAACACACTACGCTTTTGAGAAAAGAGCACTCTTCTACTCTACTGTGTTTCCTATGGGGTCCGAACAGTGAGCTTGCTCAGAACAAAAGAACTGTGCTTCCTACACACTGGCCATATCTAGTTCAAATCTGCTTCAGAAACTGACAAGAACAGTAGCTCCTCTTCAGTCCAATACAATGCACTTGCTGGGAGCAGAGGCGAGTGCTATTTGCCCTGTGTATGGCAATTGGAGCACCATAGTGACTTTCCTTACCAGAAAACAACTCTTGCTCGTAGTACCAGAAACTGCATGTGATTCAATTCCATTTAGGACTGGGAAACAAACGCTAGCTCGCCTTACAAGAAACACACTCTGCTTTTGAGAAAAGAGCACTCTTCTGCTCTACTGTGTTTCCTAAAGGGCCAGAACAGTGAGCTTGCTCAGAACAAAAGAACTGTGCTTCCAATACACACTGGCCATATCTAGTTCAACTCTGCTTAGGAAACTGACAAGAACAGTAGCTCCTCTACTGTACAATACACTGTACTTGCTAGGAACAGATGCGAGTGCTATTTGCACTGTGTATGGAAATGGGAGCGCAATAGTGACTCTTTTTACCAGAAAACAACTCTTGCTCGTAGGACCAGAAACTGCATGTGATTCAACTCCATTTAGGACTGGGAAACAAATGCTAGCTCGCCTTACAAGAAACACACTCTGCTTTTGAGAAAAGAGCACTCTTCTACTCCACTGTGTTTCCTATAGGGCCAGAACAGTGAGATTGCTCAGAACAAAAGAACTGAGCTTCCAATACACACGGGCCATATCTAGTTCAACTGTGCTTTGGAAACTGACAAGAACAGTAGATCCTCTTCAGTCTAACACACTGTACATGCTGGGAACAGATGCCAGTGCTATTTGCCCTGTGTATGGCAATGGGAGCGCAATAGTGACTCTTCTTACCAGAAAACAACTCTTGCTCGTAGGACCAGAAACTGCATGGGATTCAACTCCATTTAGGACTGGGAAACAAATGCTAGCTCACCTTACAAGAAACACACTCTGCTTTTGAGGAAAGAGCACTCTTCTACTCTACTGTGTTTCCTATAGGGCCAGAAGAGTGAGCTTGCTCAGAACAAAAGAACTGTGGTTCCTACACAAACGGGCCATATCTAGTTCAACTGTGCTTTGGAAACTGACAAGAACAGAAGATCCTCTTCAGTCCAATACATTGTACATGCTGGGAACAGACGACAGTGCTATTTGCGCTGTGTATGACAATGGGAGCGTAATAGTGACTCTTCTTAACAGAAAAAAAACTCTTACTCGTAGGACCAGAAACTGCATGTGATTCAACTCCATTTAGGACTGGGAAACAAACGCTAGCTCGCCTTACAAGAAACACACTCTGCTTTTGAGAAAAGAGCACTCTTCGACTCTACTGTGTTTCCTATGGCCTCGAACCGTGAGCTTGCTCAGAAAAAAGAACTGTGCTTCCTACACAAACGGGTCATATCTAGTTCCACTCTGCTTAGGAAACTAACAAGAACAGTATATCCTCTTCTTTCCAATACACTGTACTTGCTGGGAACATACACGAGGGCTATTTGCACTGTGTGTGGCTAAGGGAGCGCAATAGTGACTTTCCTTACCAGAAAACAACTCTTGCTCGTAGGACCAGAAACTGCATGGGATTCAACTCCATTTAGGACTGGGAAACAAACGCTAGCTTGCCTTACAAGAAACACACTCTGCTTTTGAGAAAAGAGCACTCTTCTACTCTACTGTGTTTCCTATGTTGTCCGAACAGTGAGCTTGCTCAGAACAAAAGAACTGTGCTTCCTACACACACGGGCCATATCTAGTTCAACTCTGCTTAGGAAATTGACAAGAAGAGTAGATCCTCTTTAGTCCAATACACTTTACATGCTGGGAAGAGACGCCCGTGCTATTTGCACTGTGTATGACAATGGGAGCACAATAGTGACTCTTCTTACCAAAAAACAACTCTTGCTCGTAGGCCCAGAAACTGCATGGGATTCAACTCCATTTAGGACTGGGAAACAAACGCTAGCTTGCCTTACAAGAAACACACTCTGCTTTTGAGAAAAGAGCACTCTTCTACTCTACTGTGTTTCCTATGGGGTCCGAACAGTGAGCTTGCTCAGAACAAAAGAACTGTGCTTCCTACACACATGGGCCATATCTAGTTCAACTCTGCTTCGGAAACTGACAAGAACAGTAGCTCCTCTTTAGTCCAATACACTGTACTTGCTTCGAGCAGATGCGAGTGCTATTTGCACTGTGTATGGCAAAGGGAGCACCATAGTGACTTTCCTTACCATAAAACAACTCTTGCTCGTAGGACCAGAAACTGCATGTGATTCAATTCCATTTAGGACTGGGAAACAAACGCTAGCTCGCCTTAAAAGAAACACACTCTGCTTTTGAGAAAAGAGCACTCTTCTGCTCTACTGTGTTTCCTAAAGGGCCAGAACAGTGAGCTTGCTCAGAACAAAAGAACTGTGCTTCCTACACACGGGCAATATCTAGTTCAACTCTGCTTAGGAAACTGACAAGAACAGTAGCTCCTCTTCAGTCCAATACACTGTACTTGCTAGGAGCAGACGCGAGTGCTATTTGCACTGTGTATGGCAATGGGAGCGCAATAGTGACTCTTCTTACCAGAAAACAACTCTTGCTCGTAGGACCAGAAACTGCATGGGATTCAACTTCATTTCTCACTGGGAAACAAACACTAGCTAGCCTTACAAGAAACACACTCTGCTTTTGAGAAAAGAGCACTCTTCTACTCTACTGTGTTTCCTATAAGGCCAGAACAGTGACCTTGCTGAGAACAAAAGAACTGTGATTCCTACACACATGGGCCATATCTAGTTCAACTCTGCTTCGGAAACTGACAAGAACAGTAGCTGCTCTTCATTCCAATACACTGTACTTGCTTGAGCAGACCCGAGTGCTATTTGCACTGTGTATGGCAAAGGGAGCACCATAGTGATTTTCCTTACCAGAAAACAACTTTTGCTCGTAGTACCAGAAACTGAATGTGATTCAATTCCTTTTAGGACTGGGAAACAAACGCTAGCTCGCCTTACAAGAAACACACTCTGCTTTTGAGAAAAGAGCACTCGCCTACTCTACAGTGTTTCCTATGGGGTCGTAACAGTGAGCTTGCTCAAAACAAAAGAAATGTGCTTCCTACACACACGGGCCATATCTAGTTCAACTCTGCTTAGGAAACTGACAAGAACAGTAGATCCTCCTCAGTCCAATACACTGTACATGCTGGGAACAGACACCCGTGCTATTTGACCTGTGTATGACAATGGGAGCGTAATTGTGACTCTTCTTACCAGAAAACAACTCTTGCTCGTAGGACCAGAAACTGCATGATATTCAACTCCATTTATGACTGGGAAATGAATGCTAGCTCACCTTACAAGAAACACACTCTGCTTTAGAGAAAAGAGCACTCTTCTACTCTACTGTGTTTCCTATTGTGTCCGAACAGTGAGCTTGCTCAGAACAAAAGAACTGGGCTTCCTACACACACGGGCCATATCTAGTTCAACTCTGCTAAGGAAACTGACAATAACAGTAGATCCTCTACAGTCCAATACACTGTACATGCTGGGAACAGACGCCAGTGCTATTTGCCCTATGTATGACAATAGGAGCTCAATAGTTACTCTTATTACCGGAAAAAAAATCTTGCTTGTAGGACCAGAAGCTGCATGGGATTCAACGCCATTTAGGACTGGGAAACAAATGCTAGCTCGCCTTACAAAAAACACACTCTGCTTTTGAGAAAAGAGCACTCTTCTACTCAACTGTGTTTCCTATAAAGCCAGAAGTGTGAGCTTGCTCACAACAAAAGAACTGTGCTTCCTACACACACGGGCCATATCTAGTTCAACTCTGCTTTGGAAACTGACAAGAACAGTAGATCCTCTTCAGTCCAATACATTGTACGTGCTGGGAACAAACGACAGTGCTATTTGCGCTGTGTATGACATTGGGAGCGTAATAGTGACTCTTATTACCAGAAAATAACTCTTGCTTGTAGGACCAGAAACTGCATGTGATTCAACTCCATTTAGGACTGGGAAACAAATGCTAGCTCGCCTTACATGAAACACACTCTGCTTTTGAGAAAAGAGCACTCTTCTACTCTACTGTGTTTCCTATAGGTTCAGAACAGTGAGCTTGCTCAGAACAAAAGAACTGTGCTTCCTACACACACGGGCCATATCTAGTTCAACTCTGCTTAGGAAACTGACAAGAACAGTAGCTCCTCTTCTGTCTAATACAATGTACTTGCTGGGAGCAGACGCGAGAGCTATTTGCACTGTATATGACAATAGGAGCTCAATAGTGACACTTCCCACCAGAAAACAACTCTTGCCTGTAGGATCAGAAACTGCATGGGATTCAACTCCATTTAGGACTGGGAAACAAACGCTAGCTTGCCTTACAAGAAACACACTCTGCTTTTGAGAAAAGAGCACTCTTCTACTCTACTGTGTTTCCTATGGGCTCGGAACTGTGAGCTTGCTCAGAAAAAAGAACTGTGCTTCCTACACACACGGGTCATATCTAGTTCCACTCTGCTTAGAAAAATGACAAGAACAGTATATCGTCTTCTTTCCAATACACTGTACTTGCTGGGAACATACGCGAGTGCTATTTGCACTGTGTGTGGCTAAGGGAGCGCAATAGTGACTTTCCTTACCAGAAAACAACTCTTGCTCGTAGGACCAGAAACTGCATGTGATTCAACTCCATTTAAAACTGGGAAACAAACGCTAGCTTCCTTTACAAGAAACACACTCTGCTTTTGAGAAAAGAGCACTCTTCTACTCTACAGTGTTTCCTATAGGGTCAGAACAGTGAGCTTGCTCAGAACAAAAGAACTGTGTTTCCTACACAAACGGGCCACATCTAGTTCAACTCTGCTAAGGAAACTGACAAGAACAGTAGCTCCTCTTCATTCCAATACACTGTACTTGCTGGGAGCAGACGCGAGTGCTATTTGCACTGTGTATGGCAATGGGAGCGCAATAGTGACTCTTCTTACCAGAAAACAACTCTTGCTCGTAGGACCAGAAACTGCATGTGACTCAACTCTGTTTCTGACTGGGAAACAAACACTAGCTAGCCTTGCAAGAAACACACTCTGCTTTTGAGAAAAGAGCACTCGCCTACTCTACTGTGTTTCCTATGGGGTGAGAACAGTGAGTTGCTCAGAACAAAAGAACTGTGCTTCCTACACACATGGGCCATATCTAGTTCAACTCTGCTTCGGAAACTGACGAGAACAGTAGCTCTTCTTCAGTCCATTACACTGTACTTGCTGGGAGCAGACGCGAGTGCTATTTGCACTGTGTATGGCAAAGGGAGCACCATAGTGACTTTCCTTACCAGAAAGCAACTCTTGCTCGTAGTACCAGAAACTGCATGTAATTCAATTCCATGTAGGACTGGGAAACAAACGCTAGCTCCCTTTACAAGAAACACACTCTGCTTTTGAGAAAAGAGCATTCTTCAACTCTTCTGTGTTTCCTAAAGGGCCAGAACTGTGAGCTTGCTCAGAACAAAAGAACTGTGCTTCCTACACACGGGCTATATCTAGTTCAACTCTGCTTAGGAAACTGACAAGAACAGTAGCTCCTATTCAGTCCAATACACTGTACGTGCTAGGAGCAGACGCGAGTGCTATTTGCACTGTGTATGGCAATGAGAGTGCAATAGTGACTCTTCTTACAAGAAAACAACTCTTGCTCGTAGGACCAGAAACTGCATGGGATTCAACTTCATTTCTCACTGGGAAACAAACACTAGCTAGCCTTACAAGAAACACACTCTGCTTTTGAGAAAAGAGCACTCTTCTACTCTACTGTGTTTCCTATAGGTTCAGAACAGTGAGCTTGTTCGGAACAAAAGAACTGTGCTTCCTACACACACGCGCCATATCTAGTTCAACTCTGCATAGGAAACTGACAAGAACAGTAGCTCCTCTTCTGTCTAACACAATGTACTTGCTGGGAGCAGACGCGAGAGCTATTTGCACTGTGTATGACAATGGCAGTTCAATAGTGACTCTTCCCACCAGAAAACAACTCTTGCCTGTAGGACCAGAAACTGCATGTGATTCAACTCCATTTAGGACTGGGAAACAACCATAGCTCGCCTTAGAAGAAACACACTCTGCTTTTGAGAAAAGAGCACTCTTCTACTCTACTGTGTTTCTTATAGGGCCAGAACAGTGAGCTTGCTCAGAACAAAAGAACTGTGCTTCCTACACACGGGCCATATCTAGTTCAACTCTGCTTAGGAAACTGACAAGAAGAGTAGATCCTCTTCAGTCCAATACACTTTACATGCAGGGAACAGACGCCCGTGCTATTTGCCCTGTGTATGACAATGGGAGCACAATAGTGACTCTTCTTACCAGAAAACAACTCTTGCTCGTAGGACCAGAAACTGGATGGGATTCAACTCCATTTAGGACTGGGAAAAAACGCTAGCTTGCCTTGCAAGAAACACACTATGCTTTTGAGAAAAGAGCACTCTTCTACTCTACTGTGTTTCCTATGGGGTCCGAACAGTGAGCTTGCTCAGAACAAAAGAATTGTGCTTCCTACACACTGGCCATATCTAGTTCAAATCTGCTTCAGAAACTGACAAGAACAGTAGCTCCTCTTCAGTCCAATACAATGCACTTGCTGGGAGCAGAGGCGAGTGCTATTTGCCCTGTGTATGGCAATGGGAGCACCATAGTGACTTTCCTTACCAGAAAACAACTCTTGCTCGTAGTACCAGAAACTGCATGTGATTCAATTCCATTTAGGACTGGGAAACAAACGCTAGCTCGCCTTACAAGAAACACACTCTGCTTTTGAGAAAAGAGCACTCTTCTGCTCTACTGTGTTTCCTAAAGGGCCAGAACAGTGAGCTTGCTCAGAACAAAAGAACTGTGCTTCCAATACACACTGGCCATATCTAGTTCAACTCTGCTTAGGAAACTGACAAGAACAGTAGCTCCTCTACTGTACAATACACTGTACTTGCTAGGAACAGATGCGAGTGCTATTTGCACTGTGTATGGAAATGGGAGCGCAATAGTGACACTTTTTACCAGAAAACAA
The DNA here is from genome assembly GCF_949786415.1 of Peromyscus eremicus. NCBI lineage: Eukaryota > Metazoa > Chordata > Mammalia > Rodentia > Cricetidae > Peromyscus > Peromyscus eremicus. Next base: position 62,072 of record NW_026736287.1, on the reverse strand, counting down.
CTCTTGCTCGTAGGACCAGAAACTGCATGTGATTCAACTCCATTTAGGACTGGGAAACAAATGCTAGCTCGCCTTACAAGAAACACACTCTGCTTTTGAGAAAAGAGCACTCTTATACTCCACTGTGTTTCCTATAGGGCCAGAACAGTGAGATTGCTCAGAACAAAAGAACTGAGCTTCCAATACACACGGGCCATATCTAGTTCAACTGTGCTTTGGAAACTGACAAGAACAGAAGATCCTCTTCAGTCCAATACATTGTACATGCTGGGAACAGACGACAGTGCTATTTGCGCTGTGTATGACAATGGGAGCGTAATAGTGACTCTTCTTAACAGAAAAAAAACTCTTACTCGTAGGACCAGAAACTGCATGTGATTCAACTCCATTTAGGACTGGGAAACAAACGCTAGCTCGCCTTACAAGAAACACACTCTGCTTTTGAGAAAAGAGCACTCTTCGACTCTACTGTGTTTCCTATGGCCTCGAACCGTGAGCTTGCTCAGAAAAAAGAACTGTGCTTCCTACACACACGGGTCATATCTAGTTCCACTCTGCTTAGGAAACTGACAAGAACAGTATATCCTCTTCTTTCCAATACACTGTACTTGCTGGGAACATACGCGAGGGCTATTTGCACTGAGTGTGGCTAAGGGAGCGCAATAGTGACTTTCCTTACCAGAAAACAACTCTTGCTCGTGGACCAGAAACTGCATGGGATTCAACTCCATTTAGGACTGGGAAACAAACGCTAGCTTGCCTTACAAGAAACACACTCTGCTTTTGAGAAAAGAGCACTCTTCTACTCTACTGTGTTTCCTATGTTGTCCGAACAGTGAGCTTGCTCAGAAAAAAAGAACTGTGCTTCCTACACACACGGGCCATATCTAGTTCAACTCTGCTTAGGAAATTGACAAGAAGAGTAGATCCTCTTTAGTCCAATACACTTTACATGCTGGGAAGAGACGCCCGTGCTATTTGCACTGTGTATGACAATGGGAGCACAATAGTGACTCTTCTTACCAAAAAACAACTCTTGCTCGTAGGACCAGAAACTGCATGGGATTCAACTCCATTTAGGACTGGGAAACAAACGCTAGCTTGCCTTACAAGAAACACACTCTGCTTTTGAGAAAAGAGCACTCTTCTACTCTACTGTGTTTCCTATGGGGTCTGAACAGTGAGCTTGCTCAGAACAAAAGAACTGTGCTTCCTACACACATGGGCCATATCTAGTTCAACTCTGCTTCGGAAACTGACAAGAACAGTAGCTCCTCTTTAGTCCAATACACTGTACTTGCTGGGAGCAGATGCGAGTGCTATTTGCACTGTGAATGGCAAAGGGAGCACCATAGTGACTTTCCTTACCATAAAACAACTCTTGCTCGTAGGACCAGAAACTGCATGTGATTCAATTCCATTTAGGACTGGGAAACAAACGCTAGCTCGCCTTAAAAGAAACACACTCTGCTTTTGAGAAAAGAGCACTCTTCTGCTCTACTGTGTTTCCTAAAGGGCCAGAACAGTGAGCTTGCTCAGAACAAAAGAACTGTGCTTCCTACACACGGGCAATATCTAGTTCAACTCTGCTTAGGAAACTGACAAGAACAGTAGCTCCTCTTCAGTCCAATACACTGTACTTGCTAGGAGCAGACGCGAGTGCTATTTGCACTGTGTATGGCAATGGGAGCGCAATAGTGACTCTTCTTACCAGAAAACAACTCTTGCTCGTAGGACCAGAAACTGCATGGGATTCAACTTCATTTCTCACTGGGAAACAAACACTAGCTAGCCTTACAAGAAACACACTCTGCTTTTGAGAAAAGAGCACTCTTCTACTCTACTGTGTTTCCTATAAGGCCAGAACAGTGACCTTGCTGAGAACAAAAGAACTGTGATTCCTACACACATGGGCCATATCTAGTTCAACTCTGCTTCGGAAACTGACAAGAACAGTAGCTGCTCTTCATTCCAATACACTGTACTTACTTGAGCAGACCCGAGTGCTATTTGCACTGTGTATGGCAAAGGGAGCACCATAGTGATTTTCCTTACCAGAAAACAACTTTTGCTCGTAGTACCAGAAACTGAATGTGATTCAATTCCTTTTAGGACTGGGAAACAAATGCTAGCTCGCCTTACAAGAAACACACTCTGCTTTTGAGAAAAGAGCACTCGCCTACTCTACAGTGTTTCCTATGGGGTCGTAACAGTGAGCTTGCTCAAAACAAAAGAAATGTGCTTCCTACACACACGGGCCATATCTAGTTCAACTCTGCTTAGGAAACTGACAAGAACAGTAGATCCTCCTCAGTCCAATACACTGTACATGCTGGGAACAGACACCCGTGCTATTTGACCTGTGTATGACAATGGGAGCGTAATTGTGACTCTTCTTACCAGAAAACAACTCTTGCTCGTAGGACCAGAAACTGCATGATATTCAACTCCATTTATGACTGGGAAATGAATGCTAGCTCGCCTTACAAGAAACACACTCTGCTTTAGAGAAAAGAGCACTCTTCTACTCTACTGTGTTTCCTATTGTGTCCGAACAGTGAGCTTGCTCAGAACAAAAGAACTGTGCTTCCTACACACACGGGCCATATCTAGTTCAACTCTGCTAAGGAAACTGACAATAACAGTAGATCCTCTACAGTCCAATACACTGTACATGCTGGGAACAGACGCCAGTGCTATTTGCCCTATGTATGACAATAGGAGCTCAATAGTTACTCTTATTACCGGAAAAAAAATCTTGCTTGTAGGACCAGAAGCTGCATGGGATTCAACGCCATTTAGGACTGGGAAACAAATGCTAGCTCGCCTTACAAAAAACACACTCTGCTTTTGAGAAAAGAGCACTCTTCTACTCAACTGTGTTTCCTATAAAGCCAGAAGTGTGAGCTTGCTCAGAACAAAAGAACTGTGCTTCCTACACACACGGGCCATATCTAGTTCAACTCTGCTTTGGAAACTGACAAGAACAGTAGATCCTCTTCAGTCCAATACATTGTACGTGCTGGGAACAAACGACAGTGCTATTTGCGCTGTGTATGACATTGGGAGCGTAATAGTGACTCTTATTACCAGAAAATAACTCTTGCTTGTAGGACCAGAAACTGCATGTGATTCAACTCCATTTAGGACTGGGAAACAAATGCTAGCTCGCCTTACATGAAACACACTCTGCTTTTGAGAAAAGAGCACTCTTCTACTCTACTGTGTTTCCTATAGGTTCAGAACAGTGAGCTTGCTCAGAACAAAAGAACTGTGCTTCCTACACACACGGGCCATATCTAGTTCAACTCTGCTTAGGAAACTGACAAGAACAGTAGCTCCTCTTCTGTCTAATACAATGTACTTGCTGGGAGCAGACGCGAGAGCTATTTGCACTGTATATGACAATAGGAGCTCAATAGTGACACTTCCCACCAGAAAACAACTCTTGCCTGTAGGACCAGAAACTGCATGGGATTCAACTCCATTTAGGACTGGGAAACAAACGCTAGCTTGCCTTACAAGAAACACACTCTGCTTTTGAGAAAAGAGCACTCTTCTACTCTACTGTGTTTCCTATGGGCTCGGAACTGTGAGCTTGCTCAGAAAAAAGAACTGTGCTTCCTACACACACGGGTCATATCTAGTTCCACTCTGCTTAGAAAAATGACAAGAACAGTATATCGTCTTCTTTCCAATACACTGTACTTGCTGGGAACATACGCGAGTGCTATTTGCACTGTGTGTGGCTAAGGGAGCGCAATAGTGACTTTCCTTACCAGAAAACAACTCTTGCTCGTAGGACCAGAAACTGCATGTGATTCAACTCCATTTAAAACTGGGAAACAAACGCTAGCTTCCTTTACAAGAAACACACTCTGCTTTTGAGAAAAGAGCACTCTTCTACTCTACAGTGTTTCCTATAGGGTCAGAACAGTGAGCTTGCTCAGAACAAAAGAACTGTGTTTCCTACACAAACGGGCCACATCTAGTTCAACTCTGCTAAGGAAACTGACAAGAACAGTAGCTCCTCTTCATTCCAATACACTGTACTTGCTGGGAGCAGACGCGAGTGCTATTTGCACTGTGTATGGCAATGGGAGCGCAATAGTGACTCTTCTTACCAGAAAACAACTCTTGCTCGTAGGACCAGAAACTGCGTGTGACTCAACTCTGTTTCTGACTGGGAAACAAACACTAGCTAGCCTTGCAAGAAACACACTCTGCTTTTGAGAAAAGAGCACTCGCCTACTCTACTGTGTTTCCTATGGGGTGAGAACAGTGAGTGGCTCAGAACAAAAGAACTGTGCTTCCTACACACATGGGCCATATCTAGTTCAACTCTGCTTCGGAAACTGACGAGAACAGTAGCTCCTCTTCAGTCCATTACACTGTACTTGCTGGGAGCAGACGCGAGTGCTATTTGCACTGTGTATGGCAAAGGGAGCACCATAGTGACTTTCCTTACCAGAAAGCAACTCTTGCTCGTAGTACCAGAAACTGCATGTAATTCAATTCCATGTAGGACTGGGAAACAAACGCTAGCTCCCCTTACAAGAAACACACTCTGCTTTTGAGAAAAGAGCATTCTTCAACTCTTCTGTGTTTCCTAAAGGGCCAGAACTGTGAGCTTGCTCAGAACAAAAGAACTGTGCTTCCTACACACGGGCTATATCTAGTTCAACTCTGCTTAGGAAACTGACAAGAACAGTAGCTCCTATTCAGTCCAATACACTGTACGTGCTAGGAGCAGACGCGAGTGCTATTTGCACTGTGTATGGCAATGAGAGTGCAATAGTGACTCTTCTTACAAGAAAACAACTCTTGCTCGTAGGACCAGAAACTGCATGGGATTCAACTTCATTTCTCACTGGGAAACAAACACTAGCTAGCCTTACAAGAAACACACTCTGCTTTTGAGAAAAGAGCACTCTTCTACTCTACTGTGTTTCCTATAGGTTCAGAACAGTGAGCTTGTTCGGAACAAAAGAACTGTGCTTCCTACACACACGCGCCATATCTAGTTCAACTCTGCATAGGAAACTGACAAGAACAGTAGCTCCTCTTCTGTCTAACACAATGTACTTGCTGGGAGCAGACGCGAGAGCTATTTGCACTGTGTATGACAATGGCAGTTCAATAGTGACTCTTCCCACCAGAAAACAACTCTTGCCTGTAGGACCAGAAACTGCATGTGATTCAACTCCATTTAGGACTGGGAAACAACCATAGCTCGCCTTAGAAGAAACACACTCTGCTTTTGAGAAAAGAGCACTCTTCTACTCTACTGTGTTTCTTATAGGGCCAGAACAGTGAGCTTGCTCAGAACAAAAGAACTGTGCTTCCTACACACGGGCCATATCTAGTTCAACTCTGCTTAGGAAACTGACAAGAAGAGTAGATCCTCTTCAGTCCAATACACTTTACATGCAGGGAACAGACGCCCGTGCTATTTGCCCTGTGTATGACAATGGGAGCACAATAGTGACTCTTCTTACCAGAAAACAACTCTTGCTCGTAGGACCAGAAACTGGATGGGATTCAACTCCATTTAGGACTGGGAAAAAACGCTAGCTTGCCTTGCAAGAAACACACTATGCTTTTGAGAAAAGAGCACTCTTCTACTCTACTGTGTTTCCTATGGGGTCCGAACAGTGAGCTTGCTCAGAACAAAAGAACTGTGCTTCCTACACACTGGCCATATCTAGTTCAAATCTGCTTCAGAAACTGACAAGAACAGTAGCTCCTCTTCAGTCCAATACAATGCACTTGCTGGGAGCAGAGGCGAGTGCTATTTGCCCTGTGTATGGCAATGGGAGCACCATAGTGACTTTCCTTACCAGAAAACAACTCTTGCTCGTAGTACCAGAAACTGCATGTGATTCAATTCCATTTAGGACTGGGAAACAAACGCTAGCTCGCCTTACAAGAAACACACTCTGCTTTTGAGAAAAGAGCACTCTTCTGCTCTACTGTGTTTCCTAAAGGGCCAGAACAGTGAGCTTGCTCAGAACAAAAGAACTGTGCTTCCAATACACACTGGCCATATCTAGTTCAACTCTGCTTAGGAAACTGACAAGAACAGTAGCTCCTCTACTGTACAATACACTGTACTTGCTAGGAACAGATGCGAGTGCTATTTGCACTGTGTATGGAAATGGGAGCGCAATAGTGACTCTTTTTACCAGAAAACAACTCTTGCTCGTAGGACAGGAAACTGCATGGGATTCAACTCCATTTAGGACTGGGAAACAAATGCTAGCTCGCCTTACAAGAAACACACTCTGCTTTTGAGAAAAGAGCACTCTTCTACTCCACTGTGTTTCCTATAGGGCCAGAACAGTGAGATTGCTCAGAACAAAAGAACTGTGCTTCCTATACGCACGGGCCATATCTAGTTCAACTCTGCTTAGGAAACTGACAAGAACAGTAGATCCTCTTCAGTCTAACACACTGTACATGCTGGGAACAGATGCCTGTGCTATTTGCCCTGTGTATGGCAATGGGAGCACAATAGTGACTTTTCTTACCAGAAAACAACTCTTGCTCGTGGACCAGAAACTGCATGGGATTCAACTCCATTTAGGACTGGGAAACAAACGCTAGCTCGCCTTACATGAAACACACTCTGCTTTTGAGAAAAGAGCACTCTTCTACTCTACTGTGTTTCCTATGTGCTCGGAACCGTGAGCTTGCTCAGAAAAAAGAACTGTGCTTCCTACACACACGGGTCATATCTAGTTCCACTCTGCTTAGAAAAATGACAAGAACAGTATATCCTCTTCTTTCCAATACACTGTACTTGCTGGGAACATACGCAAGTGCTATTTGCACTGTGTGTGGCTAAGGGAGAGCAATAGTGACTTTCCTTACCAGAAAACAACTTTTGCTCGTAGGACCAGAAACTGCATGTGATTCAACTCCATTTAAAACTGGGAAACAAATGCTAGATTCCTTTACAAGAAACACACTCTGCTTTTGAGAAAAGAGCAGTCTTCTACTCTACAGTGTTTCCTATAGGGTCAGAACAGTGAGCTTGCTCAGAACAAAAGAACTGTGTTTCCTACACAAACGGGCCACATCTAGTTCAACTCTGCTAAGGAAACTGACAAGAACAGTAGCTCCTCTTCATTCCAATACACTGTACTTGCTGGGAGCAGACGCGAGTGCTATTTGCACTGTGTATGGCAATGGGAGCGCAATAGTGACTCTTCTTACCAGAAAACAACTCTTGCTCCTAGGAGCAGAAACTGCGTGTGATTCAACTCTTTTTCTGACTGGGAAACAAACACTAGCTAGCCTTACAAGAAACACACTCTGCTTTTGAGAAAAGAGCATTCTTCTACTCTACTGTGTTTCCTAAAGGGCCAGAACAGTGAGCTTGCTCAGAACAAAAGAACTGTGCTTACTACACACGGGCCATATCTAGTTCAACTCTGCTTAGGAAACTGACAAGAACATTAGCTCCTCTTCAGTCCAATACACTGTAATTGCTAGGAGCAGACGCGAGGGCTATTTGCAAGGTGTATGGCAATGAGAGCGCAATAGTGACTCTTCTTTCCAGAAAACATCTCTTGCTCGTAGGACCAGAAACTGCATGGGATTCAACTTCATTTCTCACTGGGAAACAAACACTAGCTAGCCTTACAAGAAACACACTCTGCTTTTGAGAAAAGAGCACTCTTCTACTCTACTGTGTTTCCTATGGGGTCCGAACAGTGAGCTTGCTCAGAACAAAAGAACTGTGCTTCCTACACACTGGCCATATCTAGTTCAAATCTGCTTCAGAAACTGACAAGAACAGTAGCTCCTCTTCAGTCCAATACAATGCACTTGCTGGGAGCAGAGGCGAGTGCTATTTGCCCTGTGTATGGCAATGGGAGCACCATAGTGACTTTCCTTACCAGAAAACAACTCTTGCTCGTAGTACCAGAAACTGCATGTGATTCAATTCCATTTAGGACTGGGAAACAAACGCTAGCTCGCCTTACAAGAAACACACTCTGCTTTTGAGAAAAGAGCACTCTTCTGCTCTACTGTGTTTCCTAAAGGGCCAGAACAGTGAGCTTGCTCAGAACAAAAGAACTGTGCTTCCAATACACACTGGCCATATCTAGTTCAACTCTGCTTAGGAAACTGACAAGAACAGTAGCTCCTCTACTGTACAATACACTGTACTTGCTAGGAACAGATGCGAGTGCTATTTGCACTGTGTATGGAAATGGGAGCGCAATAGTGACTCTTTTTACCAGAAAACAACTCTTGCTCGTAGGACCAGAAACTGCATGGGATTCAACTCCATTTAGGACTGGGAAACAAATGCTAGCTCGCCTTACAAGAAACACACTCTGCTTTTGAGAAAAGAGCACTCTTCTACTCCACTGTGTTTCCTATAGGGCCAGAACAGTGAGATTGCTCAGAACAAAAGAACTGTGCTTCCTATACGCACGGGCCATATCTAGTTCAACTCTGCTTAGGAAACTGACAAGAACAGTAGATCCTCTTCAGTCTAACACACTGTACATGCTGGGAACAGATGCCTGTGCTATTTGCCCTGTGTATGGCAATGGGAGCACAATAGTGACTTTTCTTACCAGAAAACAACTCTTGCTCGTGGACCAGAAACTGCATGGGATTCAACTCCATTTAGGACTGGGAAACAAACGCTAGCTCGCCTTACATGAAACACACTCTGCTTTTGAGAAAAGAGCACTCTTCTACTCTACTGTGTTTCCTATGTGCTCGGAACCGTGAGCTTGCTCAGAAAAAAGAACTGTGCTTCCTACACACACGGGTCATATCTAGTTCCACTCTGCTTAGAAAAATGACAAGAACAGTATATCCTCTTCTTTCCAATACACTGTACTTGCTGGGAACATACGCGAGTGCTATTTGCACTGTGTGTGGCTAAGGGAGAGCAATAGTGACTTTCCTTACCAGAAAACAACTTTTGCTCGTAGGACCAGAAACTGCATGTGATTCAACTCCATTTAAAACTGGGAAACAAATGCTAGATTCCTTTACAAGAAACACACTCTGCTTTTGAGAAAAGAGCAGTCTTCTACTCTACAGTGTTTCCTATAGGGTCAGAACAGTGAGCTTGCTCAGAACAAAAGAACTGTGTTTCCTACACAAACGGGCCACATCTAGTTCAACTCTGCTAAGGAAACTGACAAGAACAGTAGCTCCTCTTCATTCCAATACACTGTACTTGCTGGGAGCAGACGCTAGTGCTATTTGCACTGTGTATGGCAATGGGAGCGCAATAGTGACTCTTCTTACCAGAAAACAACTCTTGCTCCTAGGAGCAGAAACTGCGTGTGATTCAACTCTTTTTCTGACTGGGAAACAAACACTAGCTAGCCTTACAAGAAACACACTCTGCTTTTGAGAAAAGAGCATTCTTCTACTCTACTGTGTTTCCTAAAGGGCCAGAACAGTGAGCTTGCTCAGAACAAAAGAACTGTGCTTACTACACACGGGCCATATCTAGTTCAACTCTGCTTAGGAAACTGACAAGAACATTAGCTCCTCTTCAGTCCAATACACTGTAATTGCTAGGAGCAGAAGCGAGTGCTATTTGCAAGGTGTATGGCAATGAGAGCGCAATAGTGACTCTTCTTTCCAGAAAACATCTCTTGCTCGTAGGACCAGAAACTGCATGGGATTCAACTTCATTTCTCACTGGGAAACAAACACTAGCTAGCCTTACAAGAAACACACTCTGCTTTTGAGAAAAGAGCACTCTTCTACTCTACTGTGTTTCCTATAGGTTCAGAACAGTGAGATTGCTCAGAGCAAAAGAACTATGCTTCCTACACACACGGGCCATATCTAGTTCAACTCTGCATAGGAAACTGACAAGAACAGTAGCTTCTCTTCTGTCTAATACAATGTACTTGCTGGGAGCAGACGCGAGAGCTATTTGCACTGTGTATGACAATGGGAGCTCAATAGTGACTCTTCCAACCAGAAAACAACTCTTGCCTGTAGGACCAGAAACTGCATGTGATTCAACTCCATTTAGTACTGGGAGACAAACCATAGCTCGCCTTAGAAGAAACACACTCTGCTTTTGAGAAAAGAGCACTCTTCTACTCTACTGTGTTTCTTATAGGACCAGAACAGTGAGATTGCTCAGAACAAAAGAACTGTGCTTCCTACACACAAGGGCCATATCTAGTTCAACTCTGCTTAGGAAACTGACAAGAAGAGTAGATCCTCTTCAGTCCAATAAACTTTACATGCAGGGAACTGATGCCCGTGCTATTTGCCTTGTGAATGACAATGGGAGCACAATAGTGACTCTTCTTACCAGAAAACAACTCTTGCTCGTAGGACCAGAAACTTCATGGGATTCAACTCCATTTAGGACTGGGAAAAAATGCTAGCTAGCCTTGCAAGAAACACACTCTGCTTTTGAGAAAAGAGCACTCACCTACGCTACTGTGTTTCCTATGGGGCCAGAACAGTGAGCTTGCTCAGAAAAAAAGAACTGTGCTTACTATACACACGGGTCATATCTAGTTCAACTCTGCTTAGGAAACTGACAAGAACAGTAGCTCCCCTTCGTTCCAATACACTGTACTTGATGGGAGCAGACGAGAGTGCTCTTTGCACTCTGTATGGCAATGGGAGTGCAATAGTGACTCTTCTTACCAGAAAACAACTCTTGCTTGTAAGACCAGAAACTGCATGGGATTCAACTCCGTTTCTGACTGGAAAACCAACACTAGCTAGCCTTACAAGAAACACACTCTGCTTTTAGGAAAGAGCACTCTTCTACTCTACTGTGTTTCCTATGGAGTCTGAACAGTGAGCATTTTCAGAACAAAAGAACTGTGCTTCCTACACACACGGGCCATATCTAGTTCAACTCTGCTTAGGAAACTGACAAGAACAGTAGGTCCTCTTCAGTCCAAAACACTGTACTTGCTGGGAACAGACGCGATTGCTATTTGCACTGTGTATGGCAATGAAAGCACAATAGTGACTCTTTTTACCAGAACACAATTCTTGCAAGTAGGACCAGAAACTGCATGTGATTCAACTCCATTTAGGTTGGGAAACAAACGCTAGCTCGCCTTACAAGAAACACACTCTGCTTTTGAGAAAAGAGCACTCTTCTACTGTACTGTGTTTCCTATAGGGCCAGAACAGTGAGCTTGCTCAGAACAAAAGAACTGTGCTTCCTACACACACCGTCCATATTTAGTTCAAATCTGCTTAGGAAACTGACAACAATAGTAGCTCCTCTTCAGTTCAATACACGGTATTGCTGGGAGCAGACACGAGTGCTATTTGCACTGGGTATGGCAAAGGGAGCACAATAGTGACTCTTCTTACCAGAAAACAACTCTTGCTTGTAGGACCAGAAACTGAGTGGGATTCAACTCCGTTTCTGACTGGGAAACAAACACTAGCTAGCCTTACAAGAAACACACTCTGCTTTTGAGAAAAGAGCACTCTTCTACTCTACTGTGTTTCCTATAGGGCCAGAACTTTGAGCTTGCTCAGAACAAAAGAACTGTGCTTCCTACACACACGGGCCATATCTAGTTCAACTCTGCTTAGGAAACTGACAAGAACAGTAGATTCTCTTCAGTCTAATACACTGTACATCCTAGTAACAGACGCTAGTGCTATTTGCCCTGTGTATGACAATGGGAGCACAATATAGACTCTTCATACCAGAAAACAACTATTGTTCGTAGGACCAGACACTGCATGGGATTCAACTCCATTTAGGACTGAGAAACAAACACTAACTTGCCTTACAAGAAACACACTCTGCTTTTGAGAAAAGAGCACTCTTCTACTTTACTGTGTTTCCTATAAGGCCAGAACAGTGAGCTTTCTCACAACAAAAGAACTGTGCTTCCTACACACACGGGCCATATCTAGTTCAACTCTGCTTAGGAAACTGACAAGAACAGTAGCTCCTCTTCAGTCCAATACACTGTACTTGCTGGGAACAGACGCGAGTGCTATTTGCAGTTTATGGCAAAGGTAGCACAATAGTGACTTTCCTTACCAGAAAACAACTCTTGATCGTAGTACCAAAAACTGCATGTGATTCAATTCCATTTAGGATTGGGAAACAAACGCTAGCTCAACTTACAAGAAACACACTCTGCTTTTGAGAAAAGAGCACTCTTCTACTCTACTATGTATCCTATAGTGCCAGAACAGTGAGCATTTTCAGAACAAAAGAACTGTGCTTCCTACACACACGGGCCATATCTAGTTCAACTCTGCTTAGGAAACTGACAAGAACAGTAGCTCCTCTTCAGTCCAATACACTGTACATGCTGGGAACAGATGCGAGTGCTATTTGCACTCTGTGTGGCAATGGAAGTGCAATAGTGACTCTTCTTACCGGAAAACAACTCTTGCTTGTAAGACCAGAAACTGCATGGGATTCAACTCCGTTTCTGACTGGAAAACAAACACTAGCTAGCCTTACAAGAAACACACTCTGCATTTGAGAAAAGAACACTCTTCTACTCTACTGTGTTTCCTATAGAGTCTGAACAGTGAGCTTGCTCAGAACAAAAGAAATGTCCTTCCTACACACACGGGTCATATCTAGTTCAACTCTGCTTAGGAAACTGACAAGAACAGTAGGTCCTCTTCAGTCCAAAACACTGTACTTGCTGGGAACAGACGCGATTGCTATTTGCACTGTGTATTGCAATGGGAGCACAATAGTGACTCTTTTTACCAGAAAAAAACTCTTGCTCATAGGACAAGAAACTGCATGTGATTCAACTTCATTTAGGACTAGGAAACAAACGCTAGCTCGCCTTAGAAGAAACACACTCTGCTTTTGAGAAAAGAGCACTCTTCTACTCTACTGTGTTTCCTAAAGGGCCAGAACAGTGAGCTTGCTCAGAACAAAAGAACTGTGCTTCCTACACACACCGTCCATATTTAGTTCAACTCTGCTTAGGAAACTGACAACAATAGTAGCTCCTCTTCTGTCTAATACAATGTACTTGCTGGGAGCAGATGCGAGAGCTATTTGCACTGTGTATGACAATGGGAGCTCAATAGTGACTCTTCCCACCAGAAAACAACTCTTGACTGTAGGACCAGAAACTGCATGTGATTCAACTCCATTTAGTACTGGGAAACAAACCATAGCTCGCCTTAGAAGAAACACACTCTGCTTTTGAGAAAAGAGCACTCTTCTACTCTACTGTGTTTCCTATGGGGTCCGAACAGTGAGCTTGCTCAGAACAAAATAACTGTGCTTCCTACACACACGGGCCATATCTAGTTCAACTCTGCTTTGGAAACTGACAAGAACAGTAGATCGTCCTCAGTCCAATACATTGTACATGCTGGGAACAAACGAGAGTGCTGTTTGCGCTGTGTATGACAATGGGAGCGTAATAGTGCCTCTTATTACCAGAAAACAACTCTTGCTTGTAGGACCAGAAACTGCATGTCATTCAACTCCATTTAGGACTGGGAAACAAATGCTAGCTCGCCTTACAAGAAACACACTCTGCTTTTGAGAAAAGAGCACTCTTCTACTCTACTGTGTTTCCTATAAGTTCTGAACAGTAAGCTTGCTCAGAACAAAAGAACTGTGCTTCCTACACACACGGGCCATATCTAGTTCAACTCTGCTTAGGAAACTGACAAGAACAGTAGATCCTCTTCAGTCCAATACACTGTACATGCTGGGAACAGACGCGAGTGCTATTTGCCCTGTGTATGGCAAAGGGAGCACCATAGTGACTTTCCTTACCAGAAAACAACTCTTGCTCGTAGGACCAGAAACTGCATGGGATTCAACTCCATTTAGGACTGGGAAACAAACGCTAGCTTGCCTTACAAGAAACACACTCTGCTTTTGAGAAAAGAGCACTCTTCTGCTCTACTGTGTTTCCTAAAGGGCCAGAACAGTGAGCTTGCTCAGAACAAAAGAACTGTGCTTATTACACACGGGCCATATCTAGTTCAACTCTGCTTAGGAAACTGACAAGAACAGTAGCTCCCCTTCGTTCCAATACACTGTACTTGATGGGAGCAGACGAGAGTGCTCTTTGCACTCTGTATGGCAATGGGAGTGCAATAGTGACTCTTCTTACCAGAAAACAACTCTTGCTTGTAAGACCAGAAACTGCATGGGATTCAACTCCGTTTCTGACTGGAAAACCAACACTAGCTAGCCTTACAAGAAACACACTCTGCTTTTAGGAAAGAGCACTCTTCTACTCTACTGTGTTTCCTATGGAGTCTGAACAGTGAGCATTTTCAGAACAAAAGAACTGTGCTTCCTACACACACGGGCCATATCTAGTTCAACTCTGCTTAGGAAACTGACAAGAACAGTAGGTCCTCTTCAGTCCAAAACACTGTACTTGCTGGGAACAGACGCGATTGCTATTTGCACTGTGTATGGCAATGAAAGCACAATAGTGACTCTTTTTACCAGAACACAATTCTTGCAAGTAGGACCAGAAACTGCATGTGATTCAACTCCATTTAGGTTGGGAAACAAACGCTAGCTCGCCTTACAAGAAACACACTCTGCTTTTGAGAAAAGAGCACTCTTCTACTGTACTGTGTTTCCTATAGGGCCAGAACAGTGAGCTTGCTCAGAACAAAAGAACTGTGCTTCCTACACACACCGTCCATATTTAGTTCAAATCTGCTTAGGAAACTGACAACAATAGTAGCTCCTCTTCAGTTCAATACACGGTATTGCTGGGAGCAGACACGAGTGCTATTTGCACTGGGTATGGCAAAGGGAGCACAATAGTGACTCTTCTTACCAGAAAACAACTCTTGCTTGTAGGACCAGAAACTGAGTGGGATTCAACTCCGTTTCTGACTGGGAAACAAACACTAGCTAGCCTTACAAGAAACACACTCTGCTTTTGAGAAAAGAGCACTCTTCTACTCTACTGTGTTTCCTATAGGGCCAGAACTTTGAGCTTGCTCAGAACAAAAGAACTGTGCTTCCTACACACACGGGCCATATCTAGTTCAACTCTGCTTAGGAAACTGACAAGAACAGTAGATTCTCTTCAGTCTAATACACTGTACATCCTAGTAACAGACGCTAGTGCTATTTGCCCTGTGTATGACAATGGGAGCACAATATAGACTCTTCATACCAGAAAACAACTATTGTTCGTAGGACCAGACACTGCATGGGATTCAACTCCATTTAGGACTGAGAAACAAACACTAACTTGCCTTACAAGAAACACACTCTGCTTTTGAGAAAAGAGCACTCTTCTACTTTACTGTGTTTCCTATAAGGCCAGAACAGTGAGCTTTCTCACAACAAAAGAACTGTGCTTCCTACACACACGGGCCATATCTAGTTCAACTCTGCTTAGGAAACTGACAAGAACAGTAGCTCCTCTTCAGTCCAATACACTGTACTTGCTGGGAACAGACGCGAGTGCTATTTGCAGTTTATGGCAAAGGTAGCACAATAGTGACTTTCCTTACCAGAAAACAACTCTTGATCGTAGTACCAAAAACTGCATGTGATTCAATTCCATTTAGGATTGGGAAACAAACGCTAGCTCAACTTACAAGAAACACACTCTGCTTTTGAGAAAAGAGCACTCTTCTACTCTACTATGTATCCTATAGTGCCAGAACAGTGAGCATTTTCAGAACAAAAGAACTGTGCTTCCTACACACACGGGCCATATCTAGTTCAACTCTGCTTAGGAAACTGACAAGAACAGTAGCTCCTCTTCAGTCCAATACACTGTACATGCTGGGAACAGATGCGAGTGCTATTTGCACTCTGTGTGGCAATGGAAGTGCAATAGTGACTCTTCTTACCGGAAAACAACTCTTGCTTGTAAGACCAGAAACTGCATGGGATTCAACTCCGTTTCTGACTGGAAAACAAACACTAGCTAGCCTTACAAGAAACACACTCTGCATTTGAGAAAAGAACACTCTTCTACTCTACTGTGTTTCCTATAGAGTCTGAACAGTGAGCTTGCTCAGAACAAAAGAAATGTCCTTCCTACACACACGGGTCATATCTAGTTCAACTCTGCTTAGGAAACTGACAAGAACAGTAGGTCCTCTTCAGTCCAAAACACTGTACTTGCTGGGAACAGACGCGATTGCTATTTGCACTGTGTATTGCAATGGGAGCACAATAGTGACTCTTTTTACCAGAAAAAAACTCTTGCTCATAGGACAAGAAACTGCATGTGATTCAACTTCATTTAGGACTAGGAAACAAACGCTAGCTCGCCTTAGAAGAAACACACTCTGCTTTTGAGAAAAGAGCACTCTTCTACTCTACTGTGTTTCCTAAAGGGCCAGAACAGTGAGCTTGCTCAGAACAAAAGAACTGTGCTTCCTACACACACCGTCCATATTTAGTTCAACTCTGCTTAGGAAACTGACAACAATAGTAGCTCCTCTTCTGTCTAATACAATGTACTTGCTGGGAGCAGATGCGAGAGCTATTTGCACTGTGTATGACAATGGGAGCTCAATAGTGACTCTTCCCACCAGAAAACAACTCTTGACTGTAGGACCAGAAACTGCATGTGATTCAACTCCATTTAGTACTGGGAAACAAACCATAGCTCGCCTTAGAAGAAACACACTCTGCTTTTGAGAAAAGAGCACTCTTCTACTCTACTGTGTTTCCTATGGGGTCCGAACAGTGAGCTTGCTCAGAACAAAATAACTGTGCTTCCTACACACACGGGCCATATCTAGTTCAACTCTGCTTTGGAAACTGACAAGAACAGTAGATCGTCCTCAGTCCAATACATTGTACATGCTGGGAACAAACGAGAGTGCTGTTTGCGCTGTGTATGACAATGGGAGCGTAATAGTGCCTCTTATTACCAGAAAACAACTCTTGCTTGTAGGACCAGAAACTGCATGTCATTCAACTCCATTTAGGACTGGGAAACAAATGCTAGCTTGCCTTACAAGAAACACACTCTGCTTTTGAGAAAAGAGCACTCTTCTACTCTACTGTGTTTCCTATAAGTTCTGAACAGTGAGCTTGCTCAGAACAAAAGAACTGTGCTTCCTACACACACGGGCCATATCTAGTTCAACTCTGCTTAGGAAACTGACAAGAACAGTAGATCCTCTTCAGTCCAATACACTGTACATGCTGGGAACAGACGCGAGTGCTATTTGCCCTGTGTATGGCAAAGGGAGCACCATAGTGACTTTCCTTACCAGAAAACAACTCTTGCTCGTAGGACCAGAAACTGCATGTGATTCAATTCCATTTAGGACTGGGAAACAAACACTAGCTTGCCTTACAAGAAACACACTCTGCTTTTGAGAAAAGAGCACTCTTCTGCTCTACTGTGTTTCCTAAAGGGCCAGAACAGTGAGCTTGCTCAGAACAAAAGAACTGTGCTTATTACACACGGGCCATATCTAGTTCAACTCTGCTTAGGAAACTGACAAGAACAGTAGCTCCCCTTCGTTCCAATACACTGTACTTGATGGGAGCAGACGAGAGTGCTCTTTGCACTCTGTATGGCAATGGGAGTGCAATAGTGACTCTTCTTACCAGAAAACAACTCTTGCTTGTAAGACCAGAAACTGCATGGGATTCAACTCCGTTTCTGACTGGAAAACCAACACTAGCTAGCCTTACAAGAAACACACTCTGCTTTTAGGAAAGAGCACTCTTCTACTCTACTGTGTTTCCTATGGAGTCTGAACAGTGAGCATTTTCAGAACAAAAGAACTGTGCTTCCTACACACACGGGCCATATCTAGTTCAACTCTGCTTAGGAAACTGACAAGAACAGTAGGTCCTCTTCAGTCCAAAACACTGTACTTGCTGGGAACAGACGCGATTGCTATTTGCACTGTGTATGGCAATGAAAGCACAATAGTGACTCTTTTTACCAGAACACAATTCTTGCAAGTAGGACCAGAAACTGCATGTGATTCAACTCCATTTAGGTTGGGAAACAAACGCTAGCTCGCCTTACAAGAAACACACTCTGCTTTTGAGAAAAGAGCACTCTTCTACTGTACTGTGTTTCCTATAGGGCCAGAACAGTGAGCTTGCTCAGAACAAAAGAACTGTGCTTCCTACACACACCGTCCATATTTAGTTCAAATCTGCTTAGGAAACTGACAACAATAGTAGCTCCTCTTCAGTTCAATACACGGTATTGCTGGGAGCAGACACGAGTGCTATTTGCACTGGGTATGGCAAAGGGAGCACAATAGTGACTCTTCTTACCAGAAAACAACTCTTGCTTGTAGGACCAGAAACTGAGTGGGATTCAACTCCGTTTCTGACTGGGAAACAAACACTAGCTAGCCTTACAAGAAACACACTCTGCTTTTGAGAAAAGAGCACTCTTCTACTCTACTGTGTTTCCTATAGGGCCAGAACTTTGAGCTTGCTCAGAACAAAAGAACTGTGCTTCCTACACACACGGGCCATATCTAGTTCAACTCTGCTTAGGAAACTGACAAGAACAGTAGATTCTCTTCAGTCTAATACACTGTACATCCTAGTAACAGACGCTAGTGCTATTTGCCCTGTGTATGACAATGGGAGCACAATATAGACTCTTCATACCAGAAAACAACTATTGTTCGTAGGACCAGACACTGCATGGGATTCAACTCCATTTAGGACTGAGAAACAAACACTAACTTGCCTTACAAGAAACACACTCTGCTTTTGAGAAAAGAGCACTCTTCTACTTTACTGTGTTTCCTATAAGGCCAGAACAGTGAGCTTTCTCACAACAAAAGAACTGTGCTTCCTACACACACGGGCCATATCTAGTTCAACTCTGCTTAGGAAACTGACAAGAACAGTAGCTCCTCTTCAGTCCAATACACTGTACTTGCTGGGAACAGACGCGAGTGCTATTTGCAGTTTATGGCAAAGGTAGCACAATAGTGACTTTCCTTACCAGAAAACAACTCTTGATCGTAGTACCAAAAACTGCATGTGATTCAATTCCATTTAGGATTGGGAAACAAACGCTAGCTCAACTTACAAGAAACACACTCTGCTTTTGAGAAAAGAGCACTCTTCTACTCTACTATGTATCCTATAGTGCCAGAACAGTGAGCATTTTCAGAACAAAAGAACTGTGCTTCCTACACACACGGGCCATATCTAGTTCAACTCTGCTTAGGAAACTGACAAGAACAGTAGCTCCTCTTCAGTCCAATACACTGTACATGCTGGGAACAGATGCGAGTGCTATTTGCACTCTGTGTGGCAATGGAAGTGCAATAGTGACTCTTCTTACCGGAAAACAACTCTTGCTTGTAAGACCAGAAACTGCATGGGATTCAACTCCGTTTCTGACTGGAAAACAAACACTAGCTAGCCTTACAAGAAACACACTCTGCATTTGAGAAAAGAACACTCTTCTACTCTACTGTGTTTCCTATAGAGTCTGAACAGTGAGCTTGCTCAGAACAAAAGAAATGTCCTTCCTACACACACGGGTCATATCTAGTTCAACTCTGCTTAGGAAACTGACAAGAACAGTAGGTCCTCTTCAGTCCAAAACACTGTACTTGCTGGGAACAGACGCGATTGCTATTTGCACTGTGTATTGCAATGGGAGCACAATAGTGACTCTTTTTACCAGAAAAAAACTCTTGCTCATAGGACAAGAAACTGCATGTGATTCAACTTCATTTAGGACTAGGAAACAAACGCTAGCTCGCCTTAGAAGAAACACACTCTGCTTTTGAGAAAAGAGCACTCTTCTACTCTACTGTGTTTCCTAAAGGGCCAGAACAGTGAGCTTGCTCAGAACAAAAGAACTGTGCTTCCTACACACACCGTCCATATTTAGTTCAACTCTGCTTAGGAAACTGACAACAATAGTAGCTCCTCTTCTGTCTAATACAATGTACTTGCTGGGAGCAGATGCGAGAGCTATTTGCACTGTGTATGACAGTGGGAGCTCAATAGTGACTCTTCCCACCAGAAAACAACTCTTGACTGTAGGACCAGAAACTGCATGTGATTCAACTCCATTTAGTACTGGGAAACAAACCATAGCTCGCCTTAGAAGAAACACACTCTGCTTTTGAGAAAAGAGCACTCTTCTACTCTACTGTGTTTCCTATGGGGTCCGAACAGTGAGCTTGCTCAGAACAAAATAACTGTGCTTCCTACACACACGGGCCATATCTAGTTCAACTCTGCTTTGGAAACTGACAAGAACAGTAGATCGTCCTCAGTCCAATACATTGTACATGCTGGGAACAAACGAGAGTGCTGTTTGCGCTGTGTATGACAATGGGAGCGTAATAGTGCCTCTTATTACCAGAAAACAACTCTTGCTTGTAGGACCAGAAACTGCATGTCATTCAACTCCATTTAGGACTGGGAAACAAATGCTAGCTTGCCTTACAAGAAACACACTCTGCTTTTGAGAAAAGAGCACTCTTCTACTCTACTGTGTTTCCTATAAGTTCTGAACAGTGAGCTTGCTCAGAACAAAAGAACTGTGCTTCCTACACACACGGGCCATATCTAGTTCAACTCTGCTTAGGAAACTGACAAGAACAGTAGATCCTCTTCAGTCCAATACACTGTACATGCTGGGAACAGACGCGAGTGCTATTTGCCCTGTGTATGGCAAAGGGAGCACCATAGTGACTTTCCTTACCAGAAAACAACTCTTGCTCGTAGGACCAGAAACTGCATGTGATTCAATTCCATTTAGGACTGGGAAACAAACGCTAGCTTGCCTTACAAGAAACACACTCTGCTTTTGAGAAAAGAGCACTCTTCTGCTCTACTGTGTTTCCTAAAGGGCCAGAACAGTGAGCTTGCTCAGAACAAAAGAACTGTGCTTATTACACACGGGCCATATCTAGTTCAACTCTGCTTAGGAAACTGACAAGAACAGTAGCTCCTCTTCAGTCCAATACACTGTACTTGCTAGGAGCAGACGCGAGTGCTATTTGCACTGTGTATGGCAATGGGAGCGCAATAGTGACTCTTCTTACCAGAAAACAACTCTTGCTCGTAGGACCAGAAACTGCATGGGATTCAACTTCATTTCTCACTGGGAAAGAAACGCTAGCTTGCCTTAGAAAAAACACACTCTACTTTTGAGAAAAGAGCACTCTTCTACTCTACTGTGTTTCCTATAGGTTCAGAACAGTGCGCTTGCTCAGAACATAAGAACTGTGCTTCCTACACACACGGGCCACATCTAGTTCAACTCTGCATAGGAAACTGACAAGAACAGTTGCTCCTCTTCTGTCTAATACAATGTACATGCTGGGAGCAGACGCGAGAGCTATTTGCACTGTGTATGACAATGGGAGCTCAATAGTGACTCTTCCCACCAGAAAACAACTCTTGCCTGTAGGACCAGAAACTGCATGTGATTCAACTCCATTTAGGACTGGGAAACAAACGCTAGCTCGCCTTACAAGAAACACACTCTGCTTTTGAGAATAGAGCACTCTTCTACTCTACTGTGTTTCCTATGAGGTCCGAACTGTGAGCTTGCTCAGAACAAAAAAAAAACGTGCTTCCTACACACACGGTCACACCTAGTTCAATTCTGCTTAGGAAACTGACAAGAACAGTGGATCCTCTTCAGTCCAATACACTGTACTCCTGGGAAGAGACAACAGTGCTATTTGTCCTGTGTATGGCAATGGCAGCGCAATAGTGACTCTTCTTACCATAAAACAACTCTTGCTCATAGGACCAGAAACTGCGTGTGATTCAACTCCATTTAGGACTGGCAAACAAACGCTAGCTCGCCTTACAAGAAACACACTCTGCTTTTGAGAAAAGAGCACTCTTCTACTCTACTGTGTTTCCTATAGGGCCAGAAGAGTGAGCTTGCTCAGAACAAAAGAACTGTGGTTCCTACACAAACGGGCCATATCTAGTTCAACTCTGCTTTGGAAACTGACAAGAACAGTAGATCCTCTTCAGTCCAATACATTGTACATGCTGGGAACAGACGACAGTGCTATTTGCACTGTGTATGACAATGGGAGCGTAATAGTGACTCTTCTTAACAGAAAACAACTCTTACTCATAGGACCAGAAACTGCATGTGATTCAACTCCATTTAGGACTGGGAAACAAACGCTAGCTCGCCTTACTAGAAACACACACTGCTTTTGAGAAAAGAGCACTCTTCTACTCTACTGTGTTTCCTATGGGCTCGGAACCGTGAGCTTGCTCAGAAAAAAAGAACTGTGCTTACTACACAAACGGGTCATATCTAGTTCAACTCTTCTTTGGAAACTGACAAGAACAGTATATCCTCTTCTTTCCAATACACTGTACTTGCTGGGAACATACGCGAGTGCTATTTGCACTGTGTTTGGCTAAGGGAGGGCAATAGTGACTTTCCTTACCAGAAAACAACTCTTGCTCGTAGGACAAGAAACTGCATGTGATTCAACTCCATTTAGGACTGGGAAACAAACGCTAGCTTCCTTTACAAGAAACACACTCTGCTTTTGAGAAAAGAGCACTCTTCTACTCTACTGTGTTTCCTATAGGGCCAGAAGAGTGAGCTTGCTCAGAGCAAAAGAACTGTGCTTCCTACACAAACGGGCCACATCTAGTTCAACTCTGCTTAGGAAACTGACAAGAACAGTAGCTCCTCTTCAGTCCAATACACTGTACTTGCTGGGAGCAGACGCAAGTGCTATTTGCACTGTGTATGGCAATGGGAGCGCAATAGTGACTCTTCTTACCAGAAAACAACTCTTGCTCGTAGGACCAGAAACTGCGTGTGATTCAACTCTGTTTCTGACTGGGAAACAAACACTAGCTAGCCTTACAAGAAACACACTCTGCTTTTGAGAAAAGAGCACTCGCCTACTCTACTGCGTTTCCTATGGGGTCCGAACAGTGAGCTTGCTCAGAACAAAAGAACTGTGCTTCCTACACACACGGGCCATATCTAGTTCAACTCTGCTTAGGAAGCTGACAAGAACAGTAGATCCTCTTCAGTCCAATACACTGTACTTGCTGGGAACATACGCCAGTGCTATTTGCCCTGTGTATGACAATGGGAGCGTAGTAGTGACTCTTCTTACCAGAAAACAACTCTTGCTCGTAGGACCAGAAACTGCATGGTATTCAACTCCATTTATGCCTGGAAACAAATGCTAGCTCGCCTTACAAGAAACACACTCTGATTTTGAGAAAAGAGCACTCTTCTACTCTACTGTGTTTCCTATGGGGCCCGAACAGTGAGCTTGCTCAGAAAAAAAGAACTGTGCTTACTATACACACGGGTCATATCTAGTTCAACTCTGCTTAGGAAACTGACAAGAACAGTAGCTCCCCTTCTATCCAATACACTGTACTTGATGGGAGCAGACGAGAGTGCTATTTGCACTGTATGTGGCTAAGGGAGCACAATAGTGACTTTCCTTACCAGAAAACAACTCTTGCTCGTAGGACCAAAAACTGCATGTGATTCAACTCCATTTAGGACTGGGAAACAAACACTAGCTCGCCTTACAAGAAATACACTCTGCTTTTGAGAAAAGAGTACTCTTCTACTCTACTGTGTTTCCTATGAGGTCTAAACAGTGAGCTTGCTCAGAACAAAAGAACTGTGATTCCTACACACACGGGCCATATGTAGTTCAACTCTGCTCAGGAAACTGACAGGAATAGTAGCTCCTCTTCAGTCCAATACACTGTACTTGCTGGGAGCAGACGCGAGAGCTATTTGCACTGTATATGACATTGGGAGCTCAATAGTGGCTCTTCTTACCAGAAAACAACTCTTGCTTGTAGGACCAGAAAATGCATGGGATTCAACTTCGTTTCTGACTGGGAAACAAACACTAGCTAGCCTTACAAGAAACACATTCTGCTTTTGAGAAAAGAGCACTCTTCTGCTCTACTGTGTTTCCTAAAGGGCCAGAACAGTGAGCTTGCTCAGAACAAAAGAACTGTGCTTCCTACACACGGGCAATATCTAGTTCAACTCTGCTTAGGAAACTGACAAGAACAGTAGCTCTTCTTCAGTCCAATACACTGTACTTGCTAGGAGCAGACGCGAGTGCTATTTGCACTGTGTATGGCAATGGGAGTGCAATAGTGACTCTTCTTACCAGAAAACAACTCTTGCTCGTAGGACCAGAAACTGCATGGGATTCAACTTCATTTCTCACTGGGAAACAAACACTAGCTAGCCTTACAAGAAACACACTCTGCTTTTGAGAAAAGAGCACTCGCCTACTCTACTGTGTTTCCTATGGGGCCAGAACAGTGAGGTTGCTCAGAAAAAAAGAACTGTGCTTATTATACACACGGGTCATATCTAGTTCAACTCTGCTTAGGAAACTGACAAGAACAGTAGCTCCCCTTCGTTCCAATACACTGTACTTGCTAGGAGCAGACGGGAGTGCTATTTGCACTGTGTATGGCAATGGGAGCGCAATAGTGACTCTTCTTACCAGAAAACAACTCTTGCTCGTAGGACCAGAAACTGCATGGGATTCAACTCCGTTTCTGACTGGAAAACCAACACTAGCTAGCCTTACAAGAAACACACTCTGCTTTTAGGAAAGAGCACTCTTCTACTCTACTGTGTTTCCTATGGAGTCTGAACAGTGAGCATTTTCAGAACAAAAGAACTGTGCTTCCTACACACACGGGCCATATCTAGTTCAACTCTGCTTAGGAAACTGACAAGAACAGTAGCTCCTCTTCAGTCCAATACACTGTACATGCTGGGAACAGATGCGCGTGCTATTTGCACTCTGTAAGGCAATGGGAGTGCAATAGTGACTCTTCTTACCAGAAAACAACTCTTGCTTGTAAGACCAGAAACTGCATGGGATTCAACTCCGTTTCTGACTGGAAAACAAACACTAGCTAGCCTTACAAGAAACACACTCTGCTTTTAGGAAAGAGCACTCTTCTACTCTACTGTGTTTCTTATGGAGTCTGAACAGTGAGCTTGCTCAGAACAAAAGAAATGTCCTTCCTACACACACGGGTCATATCTAGTTCAACTCTGCTTAGGAAACTGACAAGAACAGTAGGTCCTCTTCAGTCCAAAACACTGTACTTGCTGGGAACAGACGCGATTGCTATTTGCACTGTGTATTGCAATGGGAGCACAATAGTGACTCTTTTTACCAGAAAAAAACTCTTGCTCATAGGACAAGAAACTGCATGTGATTCAACTTCATTTAGGACTGGGAAACAAACGCTAGCTCGCCTTAGAATAAACACACTCTGCTTTTGAGAAAAGAGCACTCTTCTACTCTACTGTGTTTCTTAAAGGGCCAGAACAGTGAGCTTGCTCAGAACAAAAGAACTGTGCTTCCTACACACACCTTTCATATTTAGTTCAACTCTGCTTAGGAAACTGACAACAATAGTAGCTCCTCTTCAGTTCAATACATGGTACTTGCTGGGAGCAGACACGAGTGCTATTTGCACTGTGTATGGCAAAGGGAGCACAATAGTGACTCTTCTTACCAGAAAACAACTCTTGCTTGTAGGACCAGAAACTGAGTGGGATTCAACTCCGTTTCTGACTGGGAAACAAACACTAGCTAGCCTTACAAGAAACACACTCTGCTTTTGAGAAAAGAGCACTCTTCTACTCTACTGTGTTTCCTATAGGGCCAGAACATTGAGCTTGCTCAGAACAAAAGAACTGTGCTTCCTACACACACGGGCCATATCTAGTTCAACTCTGCTTAGGAAACTGACAAGAACAGTAGATTCTCTTCAGTCTAATACACTGTACATGCTAGTAACAGACGCCAGTGCTATTTGCCCTGTGTATGACAATGGGAGCACAATAGTGACTCTTCATACCAGAAAACAACTATTGTTCATAGGACCAGACACTGCATGGGATTCAACTCCATTTAGGACTGAGAAACAAACACTAACTTGCCTTACATGAAACACACTCTGCTTTTGAGAAAAGAGCACTCTTCTACTTTACTGTGTTTCCTATAAGGCCAGAACAGTGAGCTTTCTCAGAACAAAAGAACTGTGCTTCCTACACAAAAGGGACATATCTAGTTCAACTCTGCTTAGGAAACTGACAAGAACAGTAGCTCCTCTTCAGTCCAATACACTGTACTTGCTGGGAACAGACGCGAGTGCTATTTGCAGTTTATGGCAAAGGTAGCACAATAGTGACTTTCCTTACCAGAAAACAACTCTTGATTGTAGTACCAAAAACTGCATGTGATTCAATTCCATTTAGGATTGGGAAACAAACGCTAGCTCACCTTACAAGAAACACACTCTGCTTTTGAGAAAAGAGCACTCTTCTACTCTACTATGTATCCTATAGTGCCAGAACAGTGAGCATTTTCAGAACAAAAGAACTGTGCTTCCTACACACACGGGCCATATCTAGTTCAACTCTGCTTAGGAAACTGACAAGAACAGTAGCTCCTCCTCAGACCAATACACTGTACATGCTGGGAACAGATGCGAGTGCTATTTGCACTCTGTATGGCAATGGAAGTGCAATAGTGACTCTTCTTACCAGAAAACAACTCTTGCTTGTAAGACCAGAAACTGCATGGGATTCAACTCCGTTTCTGACTGGAAAACAAACACTAGCTAGCCTTACAAGAAACACACTCTGCATTTGAGAAAAGAACACTCTTCTACTCTACTGTGTTTCCTATAGAGTCTGAACAGTGAGCTTGCTCAGAACAAAAGAAATGTCCTTCCTACACACACGGGTCATATCTAGTTCAACTCTGCTTAGGAAACTGACAAGAAGAGTAGCTCCTCTATTGTACAATACACTGTATTGGCTGGGAACAGACGATAGTGCTATTTGCACTGTGTATGGCAATGAAAGCACAATAGTGACTCTTTTTACCAGAACACAATTCTTGCAAGTAGGACCAGAAACTGCATGTGATTCAACTCCATTTAGGTTGGGAAACAAACGCTAGCTCGCCTTACAAGAAACACACTCTGCTTTTGAGAAAAGAGCACTCTTCTACTCTACTGTGTTTCCTATAGGGCCAGAACAGTGAGCTTGCT
Organism: Peromyscus eremicus; assembly: GCF_949786415.1. Lineage (NCBI taxonomy): Eukaryota > Metazoa > Chordata > Mammalia > Rodentia > Cricetidae > Peromyscus > Peromyscus eremicus. The sequence continues at coordinate 35,059 of NW_026736287.1, read as the reverse complement.
CAGAACAAAAGAACTGTGCTTCCTACACACACCGTCCATATTTAGTTCAACTCTGCTTAGGAAACTGACAACAATAGTAGCTCCTCTTCAGTTCAATACACGGTATTGCTGGGAGCAGACACGAGTGCTATTTGCACTGGGTATGGCAAAGGGAGCACAATAGTGACTCTTCTTACCAGAAAACAACTCTTGATTGTAGGACCAGAAACTGAGTGGGATTCAACTCCGTTTCTGACTGGGAAACAAACACTAGCTAGCCTTACAAGAAACACACTCTGCTTTTGAGAAAAGAGCACTCTTCTACTCTACTGTGTTTCCTATGGGTTCCAAACAGTGAGCTTGCTCAGAACAAAATAACTGTGCTTCCTACACACACTGGCCATATCTATTTCAACTCTGCTTTGGAAACTGACAAGAACAGTAAGTCGTCCTCAGTCCAATACATTGTACATGCTGGGAACAAACGAGAGTGCTATTTGCGCTGTGTATGACAATGGGAGCGTAATAGTGCCTCTTATTACCAGAAAACAACTCTTGCTTGTAGGACCAGAAACTGCATGTCATTCAACTCCATTTAGGACTGGGAAACAAATGCTAGCTCGCCTTACAAGAAACACACTCTGCTTTTGAGAAAAGAGCACTCTTCTACTCTACTGTGTTTCCTATAAGTTCTGAACAGTGAGCTTGCTCAGAACAAAAGAACTGTGTTTCCTACACACACGGGCCATATCTAGTTCAACTCTGCTTAGGAAACTGACAAGAACAGTAGATCCTCTTCAGTCCAATACACTGTACATGTTGGGAACAGACACGAGTGCTATTTGCCCTGTGTATGGCAAAGGGAGCACCATAGTGACTTTCCTTACCAGAAAACAACTCTTGCTTGTAGGACCAGAAACTGCATGTGATTCAATTCCATTTAGGACTGGGAAACAAACGCTAGCTTGCCTTACAAGAAACACACTCTGCTTTTGAGAAAAGAGCACTCTTCTGCTCTACTGTGTTTCCTAAAGGGCCAGAACAGTGAGCTTGCTCAGAACAAAAGAACTGTGCTTTCTACACACGGGCCATATCTAGTTCAACTCTGCTTAGGAAACTGACAAGAACAGTAGCTCCTCTTCAGTCCAATACACTGTACTTGCTAGGAGCAGAGGCGAGTGCTATTTGCACTGTGTATGGCAATGGGAGCGCAATAGTGACTCTTCTTACCAGAAAACAACTCTTGCTCATAGGACCAGAAACTGCATGGGATTCAACTTCATTTCTCACTGGGAAAGAAACGCCAGCTTGCCTTAGAAGAAACACACTCTGCTTTTGAGAAAAGAGCACTCTTCTACTCTACTGTGTTTCCTATATGTTCAGAACAGTGCGCTTGCTCAGAACAAAAGAACTGTGCTTCCTACCCACACGGGCCATATCTAGTTCAACTCTGCATAGGAAACTGACAAGAACAGTTGCTCCTCTTCTGTCTAATACAATGTACATGCTGGGAGCAGACGGGAGAGCTATTTGCACTGTGTATGACAATGGGAGCTCAATAGTGACTCTTCCCACCAGAAAACAACTCTTGCCTATAGGACCAGAAACTGCATGTGATTCAACTCCATTTAGGACTGGGAAACAAACGCTAGCTCGCCTTACAAGAAACACACTCTGCTTTGGAGAATAGAGCACTCTTCTACTCTACTGTGTTTCCTATGAGGTCCGAACTGTGAGCTTGCTCAGAACAAAAAAAAACGTGCTTTCTACACACACGGTCACACCGAGTTCAATTCTGCTTAGGAACCTGACAAGAACAGTGGATCCTCTTCAGTCCAATACACTGTACTCCTGGGAACAGACAACAGTGCTATTTGTCCTGTGTATGGCAATGGCAGCGCAATAGTGACTCTTCTTACCATAAAACAACTCTTGCTCGTAGGACCAGAAACTGCATGGGATTCAACTCCATTTAGGACTGGCAAACAAATACTAGCTCGCCTTACAAGAAACACACTCTGCTTTTGAGAAAAGAGCACTCTTCTACTCTACTGTGTTTCCTATAGGGCCTGAAGAGTGAGCTTGCTCAGAACAAAAGAACTGTGGTTCTTACACAAACGGGCCATATCTAGTTCAACTCTGCTTTGGAAACTGACAAGAACAGTAGGTCCTCTTCAGTCCAATACATTGTACATGCTGGGAACAGACGACAGTGCTATTTGCACTGTGTATGACAATGGGAGCGTAATAGTGACTCTTCTTAACAGAAAACAACTCTTACTCATAGGACCAGAAACTGCATGTGATTCAACTCCATTTAGGACTGGGAAACAAACGCTAGCTCGCCTTACTAGAAACACACACTGCTTTTGAGAAAAGAGCACTCTTCTACTCTACTGTGTTTCCTATAGGCTCGGAACCATGAGCTTGCTCAGAAAAAAAGAACTGTGCTTACTAAACACACGGGTCATATCTAGTTCAACTCTTCTTTGGAAACTGACAAGAACAGTATATCCTCTTCTTTCCAATACACTGTACTTGCTGGGAACATACGCGAGTGCTATTTGCACTGTGTTTGGCTAAGGGAGCGCAATAGTGACTTTCCTTACCAGAAAACAACTCTTGCTCGTAGGACAAGAAACTGCATGTGATTCAACTCCAATTAGGACTGGGAAACAAACGCTAGCTTCCTTTACAAGAAACACACTCTGCTTTTGAGAAAAGAGCACTCTTCTACTCTACTGTGTTTCCTATAGGGCCAGAACAGTGAGCTTGCTCAGAACAAAAGAACTGTGCTTCCTACACAAACGGGCCACATCTAGTTCAACTCTGCTTAGGAAACTGACAAGAACAGTAGCTCCTCTTCAGTCCAATACACTGTACTTGCTGGGAGCAGACGCGAGTGCTATTTGCACTGTGTATGGCAATGGGAGCGCAATAGTGACTCTTCTTACCAGAAAACAACTCTTGCTCGTAGGACCAGAAACTGCGTGTGATTCAACTCTGTTTCTGACTGGGAAACAAACACTAGCTAGCCTTACAAGAAATACACTCTGCTTTTGAGAAAAGAGCACTCGCCTACTCTACTGCGTTTCAAATGGAGATCGAACAGTGAGCTTGCTCAGAACAAAAGAACTGTGCTTCCTACACACACGGGCCATATCTAGTTCAACTCTGCTTAGGAAGCTGACAAGAACAGTAGATCCTCTTCAGTCCAATACACTGTACTTGCTGGGAACATACGCCAGTGCTATTTGCCCTGTGTATGACAATGGGAGCGTAGTAGTGACTCTTCTTACCAGAAAACAACTCTTGCTCGTAGGACCAGAAACTGCATGGGATTCAATTCCATTTAGGACTGGGAAACAAACGCTAGCTCGCCTTACAAGAAACACACTCTGCTTTTGAGAAAAGAGCACTCTTCTACTCTACTGTGTTTCCTAAAGGGCCAGAACAGTGAGCTTGCTCAGAACAAAAGAACTGTGCTTCCTACACACGGGCAATATCTAGTTCAACTCTGCTTAGGAAACTGACAAGAACAGTAGCTCCTCTTCAGTCCAATAAACTGTACTTGCTAGGAGCAGACGCGAGTGCTATTTGTCCTGTGTATGGCAATGGAACGCAATAGTGACTCTTCTTACCAGAAAACAACTCTTGCTCGTAGGACCAGAAACTGCATGGGATTCAACTTCATTTCTCACTGGGAAACAAACACTAGCTAGCCTTACAAGAAACACACTCTGCTTTTGAGAAAAGAGCACTTGCCTACTCTACTGTGTTTCCTATGGGGCCAGAACAGTGATCTTGCTCAGAAAAAAAGAACTGTGCTTACTATACACACGGGCCATATCTAGTTCAACTCTGCTTAGGAAACTGACAAGAACAGTAGCTCCCCTTCGTTCCAATACACTGTACTTGATGGGAGCAGACGAGAGTGCTATTTGCACTCTGTATGGCAATGGGAGTGCAATAGTGACTCTTCTTACCAGAAAACAACTCTTGCTTGTAAGACCAGAAACTGCATGGGATTCAACTCCGTTTCTGACTGGAAAACCAACACTAGCTAGCCTTACAAGAAACACACTCTGCTTTTAGGAAAGAGCACTCTTCTACTCTACTGTGTTTCCTATGGAGTCTGAACAGTGAGCATTTTCAGAACAAAAGAACTGTGCTTCCTACACACACGGGCCATATCTAGTTCAACTCTGCTTAGGAAACTGACAAGAACAGTAGCTCCTCTTCAGTCCAATACACTGTACATGCTGCGAACAGATGCGAGTGCTATTTGCACTGTGTATGGCAATGGGAGTGCAATAGTGACTCTTCTTACCAGAAAACAACTCTTGCTTGTAAGACCAGAAACTGCATGGGATTCAACTCCGTTTCTGACTGGAAAAGAAACACTAGCTAGCCTTACAAGAAACACACTCTGCTTTTAGGAAAGAGCACTCTTCTACTCTACTGTGTTTCCTATGGAGTCTGAACTGTGAGCTTGCTCAGAACAAAAGAAATGTCCTTCCTACACACACAGGTCATATCTAGTTCAACTCTGCTTAGGAAACTGACAAGAACAGTAGGTCCTCTTCAGTCCAAACACTGTACTTGCTGGGAACAGACGCGGTTGCTATTTGCACTGTGTATTGCAATGGGAGCACAATAGTGACTCTTTTTACCAGAAAAAAACTCTTGCTCATAGGACAAGAAACTGCATGTGATTCAACTTCATTTAGGATTGGGAAACAAACGCTAGCTCGTCTTAGAATAAACACACTCTGCTTTTGAGAAAAGAGCACTCCTCTACTCTACTGTGTTTCCTAAAGGGCCAGAACAGTGAGCTTGCTCAGAACAAAAGAACTGTGCTTCCTACACACACCGTCCATATTTAGTTCAAGTCTGCTTAGGAAACTGACAACAATAGTAGCTCCTCTTCAGTTCAATACACGGTACTTGCTGGGAGCAGACACGAGTGCTATTTGCACTGTGTATGGCAAAGGGAGCACAATAGTGACTCTTCTTACCAGAAAACAACTCTTGCCTGTAGGACCAGAAACTGAGTGGGATTCAACTCCGTTTCTGACTGGGAAACAAACACTAGCTAGCCTTACAAGAAACACACTCTGCTTTTGAGAAAAGAGCACTCTTCTACTCTACTGTGTTTCCTATAGGGCCAGAACTTTGAGCTTGCTCAGAACAAAAGAACTGTGCTTCCTACACACACGGGCCATATCTAGTTCAACTCTGCTTAGGAAACTGACAAGAACAGTAGATTCTCTTCAGTCTAATACACTGTACATGCTAGTAACAGACGCCAGTGCTATTTGCCCTGTGTATGACAATGGGAGCACAATAGTGACTCTTCATACCAGAAAACAACTATTGTTCGTAGGACCAGACACTGCATGGGATTCAACTCCATTTAGGACTGAGAAACAAACACTAACTTGCCTTACAAGAAACACACTCTGCTTTTGAGAAAAGAGCACTCTTCTACTTTACTGTGTTTCCTATAAGGCCAGAACAGTGAGCTTTCTCAGAACAAAAGAACTGTGCTTCCTACACAAAAGGGACATATCTAGTTCAACTCTGCTTAGGAAACTGACAAGAACAGTAGCTCCTCTTCAGTCCAATACACTGTACTTGCTGGGAACAGACGCGAGTGCTATTTGCAGTTTATGGCAAAGGTAGCACAATAGTGACTTTCCTTACCAGAAAACAACTCTTGATCGTAGTACCAAAAACTGCATGTGATTCAATTCCATTTAGGATTGGGAAACAAACGCTAGCTCACCTTACAAGAAACACACTCTGCTTTTGAGAAAAGAGCACTCTTCTACTCTACTATATATCCTATAGGGCCAGAACAGTGAGCATTTTCAGAACAAAAGAACTGTGCTTCCTACACACACGGGCCATATCTAGTTCAACTCTGCTTAGGAAACTGACAAGAACAGTAGCTCCTCTTCAGTCCAATACACTGTACATGCTGGGAACAGATGCGAGTGCTATTTGCACTCTGTGTGGCAATGGAAGTGCAATAGTGACTCTTCTTACCAGAAAACAACTCTTGCTTGTAAGACCAGAAACTGCATGGGATTCAACTCCGTTTCTGACTGGAAAAAAAACACTAGCTAGCCTTACAAGAAACACACTCTGCATTTGAGAAAAGAACACTCTTCTACTCTACTGTGTTTCCTATAGAGTCTGAACAGTGAGCTTGCTCAGAACAAAAGAAATGTCCTTCCTACACACACGGGTCATATCTAGTTCAACTCTGCTTAGGAAACTGACAAGAACAGTAGGTCCTCTTCAGTCCAAAACACTGTACTTGCTGGGAACAGACGCGATTGCTTTTTGCACTGTGTATTGCAATGGGAGCACAATAGTGACTCTTTTTACCAGAAAAAAACTTTTGCTCATAGGACAAGAAACTGCATGTGATTCAACTTCATTTAGGACTAGGAAACAAACGCTAGCTCGTCTTAGAATAAACACACTCTTCTTTTGAGAAAAGAGCACTCTTCTACTCTACTGTGTTTCCTAAAGGGCCAGAACAGTGAGCTTGCTCAGAACAAAAGAACTGTGCTTCCTACACACACCGTCCATATTTAGTTCAACTCTGCTTAGGAAACTGACAACAATAGTAGCTCCTCTTCAGTTCAATACACGGTACTTGCTGGGAGCAGACACGAGTGCTATTTGCACTGTGTATGGCAAAGGGAGCACAATAGAGACTCTTCTTACCAGAAAACAACTCTTGCTTGTAGGACCAGAAACTGAGTGGGATTCAACTCCGTTTCTGACTGGGAAACAAACACTAGCTAGCCTTACAAGAAACACACTCTGCTTTTGAGAAAAGAGCACTCTTCTACTCTACTGTGTTTCCTATAGGGCCAGAACTTTGAGCTTGCTCAGAACAAAAGAACTGTGCTTCCTACAAACACCGTCCATATTTAGATCAACTCTGCTTAGGAAACTGACAACAATAGTAGCTCCTCTTCAGTTCAATACATGGTATTACTGGAAGCAGACACGAGTGCTATTTGCACTGGGTATGGCAAAGGGAGCACAATAGTGACTCTTCTTACCAGAAAACAACTCTTGATTGTAGGACCAGAAACTGAGTGGGATTCAACTCCGTTTCTGACTGGGAAACAAACACTAGCTAGCCTTACAAGAAACACACTCTGCTTTTGAGAAAAGAGCACTCGCCTACTCTACTGTGTTTCCTATGGGGCCAGAACAGTGAGGTTGCTCAGAAAAAAAGAACTGTGCTTATTATACACACGGGTCATATCTAGTTCAACTCTGCTTAGGAAACTGAGAAGAACAGTAGTTCCCCTTCGTTCCAATACACTGTACTTGCTAGGAGCAGACGGGAGTGCTATTTGCACTGTGTATGGCAATGGGAGCGCAATAGTGACTCTTCTTACCAGAAAACAACTCTTGCTCGTAGGACCAGAAACTGCATGGGATTCAACTCCGTTTCTGACTGGAAAACCAACACTAGCTAGCCTTACAAGAAACACACTCTGCTTTTAGGAAAGAGCACTCTTCTACTCTACTGTGTTTCCTATGGAGTCTGAACAGTGAGCATTTTCAGAACAAAAGAACTGTGCTTCCTACACACACGGGCCATATCTAGTTCAACTCTGCTTAGGAAACTGACAAGAACAGTAGATCCTCTTCAGTCCAATACACTGTACATGTTGGGAACAGACACGAGTGCTATTTGCCCTGTGTATGGCAAAGGGAGCACCATAGTGACTTTCCTTACCAGAAAACAACTCTTGCTCGTAGGACCAGAAACTGCATGTGATTCAATTCCATTTAGGACTGGGAAACAAACGCTAGCTTGCCTTACAAGAAACACACTCTGCTTTTGGGAAAAGAGCACTCTTCTGCTCTACTGTGTTTCCTAAAGGGCCAGAACAGTGAGCTTGCTCAGAACAAAAGAACTGTGCTTCCTACACACGGGCCATATCTAGTTCAACTCTGCTTAGGAAACTGACAAGAACAGTAGCTCCTCTTCAGTCCAATACACTGTACTTGCTAGGAGCAGAGGCGAGTGCTATTTGCACTGTGTATGGCAATGGGAGCGCAATAGTGACTCTTCTTACCAGAAAACAACTCTTGCTCATAGGACCAGAAACTGCATGGGATTCAACTTCATTTCTCACTGGGAAAGAAACGCTAGCTTGCCTTAGAAGAAACACACTCTGCTTTTGAGAAAAGAGCACTCTTCTACTCTACTGTGTTTCCTATATGTTCAGAACAGTGCGCTTGCTCAGAACAAAAGAGCTGTGCTTCCTACACACACGGGCCATATCTAGTTCAACTCTGCATAGGAAACTGACAATAACAGTTGCTCCTCTTCTGTCTAATACAATGTACATGCTGGGAGCAGACGGGAGAGCTATTTGCACTGTGTATGACAATGGGAGCTCAATAGTGACTCTTCCCACCAGAAAACAACTCTTGCCTGTAGGACCAGAAACTGCATGTGATTCAACTCCATTTAGGACTGGGAAACAAACGCTAGCTCGCCTTACAAGAAACACACTCTGCTTTGGAGAATAGAGCACTCTTCTACTCTACTGTGTTTCCTATGAGGTCCGAACTGTGAGCTTGCTCAGAACAAAAAAAAACGTGCTTCCTACACACACGGTCACACCGAGTTCAATTCTGCTTAGGAACCTGACAAGAACAGTGGATCCTCTTCAGTCCAATACACTGTACTCCTGGGAACAGACAACAGTGCTATTTGTCCTGTGTATGGCAATGGCAGCGCAATAGTGACTCTTCTTACCATAAAACAACTCTTGCTCCTAGGACCAGAAACTGCATGGGATTCAACTCCATTTAGGACTGGCAAACAAATACTAGCTCGCCTTACAAGAAACACACTCTGCTTTTGAGAAAAGAGCACTCTTCTACTCTACTGTGTTTCCTATAGGGCCTGAAGAGTGAGCTTGCTCAGAACAAAAGAACTGTGGTTCCTACACAAACGGGCCATATCTAGTTCAACTCTGCTTTGGAAACTGACAAGAACAGTAGGTCCTCTTCAGTCCAATACATTGTACATGCTGGGAACAGACGACAGTGCTATTTGCACTGTGTATGACAATGGGAGCGTAATAGTGACTCTTCTTAACAGAAAACAACTCTTACTCATAGGACCAGAAACTGCATGTGATTCAACTCCATTTAGGACTGGGAAACAAACGCTAGCTCGCCTTACTAGAAACACACACTGCTTTTGAGAAAAGAGCACTCTTCTACTCTACTGTGTTTCCTATAGGCTCGGAACCATGAGCTTGCTCAGAAAAAAAGAACTGTGCTTACTAAACACACGGGTCATATCTAGTTCAACTCTTCTTTGGAAACTGACAAGAACAGTATATCCTCTTCTTTCCAATACATTGTACTTGCTGGGAACATACGCGAGTGCTATTTGCACTGTGTTTGGCTAAGGGAGCGCAATAGTGACTTTCCTTACCAGAAAACAACTCTTGCTCGTAGGACAAGAAACTGCATGTGATTCAACTCCAATTAGGACTGGGAAACAAACGCTAGCTTCCTTTACAAGAAACACACTCTGCTTTTGAGAAAAGAGCACTCTTCTACTCTACTGTGTTTCCTATAGGGCCAGAACAGTGAGCTTGCTCAGAACAAAAGAACTGTGCTTCCTACACAAACGGGCCACATCTAGTTCAACTCTGCTTAGGAAACTGACAAGAACAGTAGCTCCTCTTCAGTCCAATACACTGTACTTGCTGGAAGCAGACGCGAGTGCTATTTGCACTGTGTATGGCAATGGGAGCGCAATAGTGACTCTTCTTACCAGAAAACAACTCTTGCTCGTAGGACCAGAAACTGCGTGTGATTCAACTCTGTTTCTGACTGGGAAACAAACACTAGCTAGCCTTACAAGAAATACACTCTGCTTTTGAGAAAAGAGCACTCGCCTACTCTACTGCGTTTCAAATGGAGATCGAACAGTGAGCTTGCTCAGAACAAAAGAACTGTGCTTCCTACACACACGGGCCATATCTAGTTCAACTCTGCTTAGGAAGCTGACAAGAACAGTAGATCCTCTTCAGTCCAATACACTGTACTTGCTGGGAACATACGCCAGTGCTATTTGCCCTGTGTATGACAATGGGAGCGTAGTAGTGACTCTTCTTACCAGAAAACAACTCTTGCTCGTAGGACCAGAAACTGCATGGGATTCAATTCCATTTAGGACTGGGAAACAAACGCTAGCTCGCCTTACAAGAAACACACTCTGCTTTTGAGAAAAGAGCACTCTTCTGCTCTACTGTGTTTCCTAAAGGGCCAGAACAGTGAGCTTGCTCAGAACAAAAGAACTGTGCTTCCTACACACGGGCAATATCTAGTTCAACTCTGCTTAGGAAACTGACAAGAACAGTAGCTCCTCTTCAGTCCAATACACTGTACTTGCTAGGAGCAGACGCGAGTGCTATTTGTCCTGTGTATGGCAATGGAACGCAATAGTGACTCTTCTTACCAGAAAACAACTCTTGCTCGTAGGACCAGAAACTGCATGGGATTCAACTTCATTTCTCACTGGGAAACAAACACTAGCTAGCCTTACAAGAAACACACTCTGCTTTTGAGAAAAGAGCACTTGCCTACTCTACTGTGTTTCCTATGGGGCCAGAACAGTGATCTTGCTCAGAAAAAAAGAACTGTGCTTACTATACACACGGGCCATATCTAGTTCAACTCTGCTTAGGAAACTGACAAGAACAGTAGCTCCCCTTCGTTCCAATACACTGTACTTGATGGGAGCAGACGAGAGTGCTATTTGCACTCTGTATGGCAATGGGAGTGCAATAGTGACTCTTCTTACCAGAAAACAACTCTTGCTTGTAAGACCAGAAACTGCATGGGATTCAACTCCGTTTCTGACTGGAAAACCAACACTAGCTAGCCTTACAAGAAACACACTCTGCTTTTAGGAAAGAGCACTCTTCTACTCTACTGTGTTTCCTATGGAGTCTGAACAGTGAGCATTTTCAGAACAAAAGAACTGTGCTTCCTACACACACGGGCCATATCTAGTTCAACTCTGCTTAGGAAACTGACAAGAACAGTAGCTCCTCTTCAGTCCAATACACTGTACATGCTGGGAACAGATGCGAGTGCTATTTGCACTCTGTATGGCAATGGGAGTGCAATAGTGACTCTTCTTACCAGAAAACAACTCTTGCTTGTAAGACCAGAAACTGCATGGGATTCAACTCCGTTTCTGACTGGAAAAGAAACACTAGCTAGCCTTACAAGAAACACACTCTGCTTTTAGGAAAGAGCACTCTTCTACTCTACTGTGTTTCCTATGGAGTCTGAACTGTGAGCTTGCTCAGAACAAAAGAAATGTGCTTCCTACACACACGGGTCATATCTAGTTCAACTCTGCTTAGGAAACTGACAAGAACAGTAGGTCCTCTTCAGTCCAAACACTGTACTTGCTGGGAACAGACGCGGTTGCTATTTGCACTGTGTATTGCAATGGGAGCACAATAGTGACTCTTTTTACCAGAAAAAAACTCTTGCTCATAGGACAAGAAACTGCATGTGATTCAACTTCATTTAGGATTGGGAAACAAACGCTAGCTCGTCTTAGAATAAACACACTCTGCTTTTGAGAAAAGAGCACTCCTCTACTCTACTGTGTTTCCTAAAGGGCCAGAACAGTGAGCTTGCTCAGAACAAAAGAACTGTGCTTCCTACACACACCGTCCATATTTAGTTCAACTCTGCTTAGGAAACTGACAACAATAGTAGCTCCTCTTCAGTTCAATACACGGTACTTGCTGGGAGCAGACACGAGTGCTATTTGCACTGTGTATGGCAAAGGGAGCACAATAGAGACTCTTCTTACCAGAAAACAACTCTTGCTTGTAGGACCAGAAACTGAGTGGGATTCAACTCCGTTTCTGACTGGGAAACAAACACTAGCTAGCCTTACAAGAAACACACTCTGCTTTTGAGAAAAGAGCACTCTTCTACTCTACTGTGTTTCCTATAGGGCCAGAACTTTGAGCTTGCTCAGAACAAAAGAACTGTGCTTCCTACACACACGGGCCATATCTAGTTCAACTCTGCTTAGGAAACTGACAAGAACAGTAGATTCTCTTCAGTCTAATACACTGTACATGCTAGTAACAGACGCCAGTGCTATTTGCCCTGTGTATGACAATGGGAGCACAATAGTGACTCTTCATACCAGAAAACAACTATTGTTCGTAGGACCAGACACTGCATGGGATTCAACTCCATTTAGGACTGAGAAACAAACACTAACTTGCCTTACAAGAAACACACTCTGCTTTTGAGAAAAGAGCACTCTTCTACTTTACTGTGTTTCCTATAAGGCCAGAACAGTGAGCTTTCTCAGAACAAAAGAACTGTGCTTCCTACACAAAAGGGACATATCTAGTTCAACTCTGCTTAGGAAACTGACAAGAACAGTAGCTCCTCTTCAGTCCAATACACTGTACTTGCTGGGAACAGACGCGAGTGCTATTTGCAGTTTATGGCAAAGGTAGCACAATAGTGACTTTCCTTACCAGAAAACAACTCTTGATCGTAGTACCAAAAACTGCATGTGATTCAATTCCATTTAGGATTGGGAAACAAACGCTAGCTCACCTTACAAGAAACACACTCTGCTTTTGAGAAAAGAGTACTCTTCTACTCTACTATGTATCCTATAGGGCCAGAACAGTGAGCATTTTCAGAACAAAAGAACTGTGCTTCCTACACACACGGGCCATATCTAGTTCAACTCTGCTTAGGAAACTGACAAGAACAGTAGCTCCTCTTCAGTCCAATACACTGTACATGCTGGGAACAGATGCGAGTGCTATTTGCACTCTGTGTGGCAATGGAAGTGCAATAGTGACTCTTCTTACCAGAAAACAACTCTTGCTTGTAAGACCAGAAACTGCATGGGATTCAACTCCGTTTCTGACTGGAAAACAAACACTAGCTAGCCTTACAAGAAACACACTCTGCATTTGAGAAAAGAACACTCTTCTACTCTACTGTGTTTCCTATAGAGTCTGAACAGTGAGCTTGCTCAGAACAAAAGAAATGTCCTTCCTACACACACGGGTCATATCTAGTTCAACTCTGCTTAGGAAACTGACAAGAACAGTAGGTCCTCTTCAGTCCAAAACACTGTACTTGCTGGGAACAGACGCGATTGCTATTTGCACTGTGTATTGCAATGGGAGCACAATAGTGACTCTTTTTACCAGAAAAAAACTCTTGCTCATAGGACAAGAAACTGCATGTGATTCAACTTCATTTAGGACTAGGAAACAAACGCTAGCTCGCCTTAGAAGAAACACACTCTGCTTTTGAGAAAAGAGCACTCTTCTACTCTACTGTGTTTCCTAAAGGGCCAGAACAGTGAGCTTGCTCAGAACAAAAGAACTGTGCTTCCTACACACACCGTCCATATTTAGATCAACTCTGCTTAGGAAACTGACAACAATAGTAGCTCCTCTTCAGTTCAATACATGGTATTACTGGAAGCAGACACGAGTGCTATTTGCACTGGGTATGGCAAAGGGAGCACAATAGTGACTCTTCTTACCAGAAAACAACTCTTGATTGTAGGACCAGAAACTGAGTGGGATTCAACTCCGTTTCTGACTGGGAAACAAACACTAGCTAGCCTTACAAGAAACACACTCTGCTTTTGAGAAAAGAGCACTCTTCTACTCTACTGTGTTTCCTATGGGGTCCGAACAGTGAGCTTGCTCAGAACAAAATAACTGTGCTTCTTACACACACGGGCCATATCTAGTTCAACTCTGCTTTGGAAACTGACAAGAACAGTAGATCGTCCTCAGTCCAATACATTGTACATGCTGGGAACAAACGAGAGTGCTGTATGACAATGGGAGCGTAATAGTGCCTCTTATTACCAGAAAACAACTCTTGCTTGTAGGACCAGAAACTGCATGTCATTCAACTCCATTTAGGACTGGGAAACAAATGTTAGCTCGCCTTACAAGAAACACACTCTGCTTTTGAGAAAAGAGCACTCTTCTACTCTACTGTGTTTCCTATAAGTTCTGAACAGTGAGCTTGCTCAGAACAAAAGAACTGTGCTTCCTACACACACGGGCCATATCTAGTTCAACTCTGCTTAAGGAAACTGACAAGAACAGTAGATCCTCTTCAGTCTAATACACTGTACATGCTGGGAACAGACGCGAGTGCTATTTGCCCTGTGTATGGCAAAGGGAGCACCATAGTGACTTTCCTTACCAGAAAACAACTCTTGCTCGTAGAACCAGAAACTGCATATGATTCAATTCCATTTAGGACTGGGAAACAAACGCTAGCTTGCCTTACAAGAAACACACTCTGCTTTTGAGAAAAGAGCACTCTTCTGCTCTAATGTGTTTCCTAAAGGGCCAGAACAGTTAGCTTGGTCAGAACAAAAGAACTGTGCTTCCTACACACACGGGCCATATCTAGTTCAACTCTGCTTAGGAAACTGACAAGAACAGTAGCTCCTCTTCAGTCCAATACACTGTACATGCTGGGAACAGATGCGAGTGCTATTTGCACTCTGTATGGCAATGGAAGTGCAATAGTGACTCTTCTTACCAGAAAACAACTCTTGCTTGTAAGACCAGAAACTGCATGGGATTCAACTCCGTTTCTGACTGGAAAACAAACACTAGCTAGCCTTACAAGAAACACACTCTGCATTTGAGAAAAGAACACTCTTCTACTCTACTGTGTTTCCTATAGAGTCAGAACAGTGAGCTTGCTCAGAAGAAAAGAAATGTCCTTCCTACACACACGGGTCATATCTAGTTCAACTCTGCTTAGGAAACTGACAAGAAGAGTAGCTCCTCTACTGTACAATACACTGTACTTGGCTGGGAACAGACGCTAGTGCTATTTGCACTGTGTATGGCAATGAAAGCACAATAGTGACTCTTTTTACCAGAACACAATTCTTGCAAGTAGGACCAGTAACTGCATGTGACTCAACTCCATTTAGGTTGGGAAACAAACGCTAGCTCGCCTTACAAGAAAAACACTCTGCTTTTGAGAAAAGAGCACTCTTCTACTCTACTGTGTTTCCTATAGGGCCAGAACAGTGAGCTTGCTCAGAACAAAAGAACTGTGCTTCCTACACACACCGTCCATATTTAGTTCAACTCTGCTTAGGAAACTGACAACAATAGTAGCTCCTCTTCAGTTCAATACACGGTATTGCTGGGAGCAGACACGAGTGCTGTTTGCACTGGGTATGGCAAAGGGAGCACAATAGTGACTCTTCTTACCAGAAAACAACTCTTGATTGTAGGACCAGAAACTGAGTGGGATTCAACTCCGTTTCTGACTGGGAAACAAACACTAGCTAGCCTTACAAGAAACACACTCTGCTTTTGAGAAAAGAGCACTCTTCTACTCTACTGTGTTTCCTATGGGTTCCAAACAGTGAGATTGCTCAGAACAAAATAACTGTGCTTCCTACACACACGGGCCATATCTAGTTCAACTCTGCTTTGGAAACTGACAAGAACAGTAAGTCGTCCTCAGTCCAATACATTGTACATGCTGGGAACAAACGAGAGTGCTATTTGCGCTGTGTATGACAATGGGAGCGTAATAGTGCCTCTTATTACCAGAAAACAACTCTTGCTTGTAGGACCAGAAACTGCATGTCATTCAACTCCATTTAGGACTGGGAAACAAATGCTAGCTCGCCTTACAAGAAACACACTCTGCTTTTGAGAAAAGAGCACTCTTCTACTCTACTGTGTTTCCTATAGGGCCAGAAGAGTGAGCTTGCTCAGAACAAAAGAACTGTGCTTCCTACACAAACGGGCCACATCTAGTTCAACTCTGCTTAGGAAACTGACAAGAACAGTAGCTCCTCTTCAGTCCAATACACTGTACTTGCTGGGAGCAGACGCGAGTGCTATTTGCACTGTGTATGGCAATGGGAGCGCAATAGTGACTCTTGTTACCAGAAAACAACTCTTGCTCGTAGGACCAGAAACTGCATGTGATTCAACTCTGTTTCTGACTGGGAAACAAACACTAGCTAGCCTTACAAGAAACACACTCTGCTTTTGAGAAAAGAGCACTCGCCTACTCTACCGTGTTTCCTATGGGGTCCGAACAGTGAGCTTGCTCAGAAAAAAAGAACTGTGCTTCCTACACACACGGGCCATATCTAGTTCAACTCTGCTTAGGAAGCTGACAAGAACAGTAGATCCTCTTCAGTCCAATACACTGTACTTGCTGGGAACATACGCGAGTGCTATTTGCACTGTGTGTGGCTAAGGGAGCGCAATAGTGACTTTCCTTACGAGAAAACAACTCTTGACCGTAGGACCAGAAACTGCATGTGATTCAACTCCATTTAGGACTGGGAAACAAACTCTAGCTTCCCTTACAAGAAACACACTCTGCTTTTGAGAAAAGAGCACTCTTCTACTCAACAGTGTTTCTTATAGTGCCAGAACAGTGAGCTTGCTCAGAAAAAAAGAACTGTGCTTCCTACACAAACGGGCCACATCGAGTTCAATTCTGCTTAGGAAACTGACAAGAACAGTAGCTCCTCTTCAGTGCAGTACACTGTACTTGCTGGGAGCAGATGCGAGTGCGATTTGCACTGTGTATGGCAATGGGAGCACAATAGTGACTCTTCTTAACAGAAAACAACTCTTGCTCGTAGGACCAGAAACTGCATATGATTCAACTCCGTTTCTGACTGGGAAACAAACACTAGCTAGCCTTAAAAGAAACACACTCTGCTTTTGAGAAAAGAGCACTCTTCTACTCTACTGTGTTTCCTATGGGGTCCAAACAGTGAGCTTGCTCAGAACAAAAGAACTGTGCTTCCTACACACACGGGCCATATCTAGTTCAACTCTGCTTAGGAAACTGACAAGAACAGTAGATCGTCCTCAGTCCAATACATTGTACATGCTGGGAACAAACGACAGTGCTATTTGCGCTGTGTATGACAATGGGAGCATAATAGTGCCTCTTATTACCAGAAAACAACTCTTGCTTGTAGGACCAGAAACTGCATGTGATTCAACTCCATTTAGGATTGGGAAACAAATGCTAGCTCGCTTTAGAAGAAACACACTCTGCTTTTGAGAATAGAGCACTCTTCTACTCTACTGTGTTTCCTTTAGGGCCAGAACAGTGAGCTTGCTCAGAACAAAAAACTGTGCTTCCTACACACAGGGGCCATATTTAGTTCAACTCTGCTTAGGAAACTGACAAGAACAGTAGCTCCTCTTCTGTCTAATACACTGTACTTGCTGGGAACAGATGCCAGTGCATTTGCCCTGTGTATGACAATGGGAGCACAATAGTGACTCTTCTTACCAGAAAACAACTCTTGCTCATAGGACTAGAAACTGCATGAGGCTCAACTCCATTTAGGACTGGGAAACAAACGCTAGCTTGCCTTACAAGAAACACACTCTGCTTTTGAGAAAAGAGCACTCTTCTACTCTACTGTGTTTCCTATGGGGTCCGAACAGAGAGTTAGCTCAGAACAAAAGAACTGTGCTTCCTACACACATGGGCCATATCTTTTTCAACTCTGCTTCAGAAACTGACAAGAACAGTAGCTCCTCTTCAGTCCAATACACTGTACTTGCTGGGAGCAGACGTGAGTGCTATTTGCACTGTGTATGACAAAGGGAGCACCGTAGTGACCCTTTTTACCAGAAAACAACTCTTGCTTGTGGACCAGAAACTGCATGTGATTCAACTCCATTTAACTGTGAAAGAAACGCTAGCTTGCCTTAGAAGAAACACACTCTGCTTTTGAGAAAAGAGCACTCTTCTACTCTACTGTGTTTCCTATAGGGCCAGAACAGTGAGCTTGCTCAGAACAAAAGAACTGTGCTTCCAACACACACTGGCCATATCTAGTTCAACTCTGCTTCGGAAACTGACAAGAACAGAAGATTCTCTTCAGTCTAATACACTGTACATGCTGGGAACATACACCAGTGCTATTTGCCCTGTGTATGACAATGGGAGCGTAGTAGTGACTCTTCTTACCAGAAAACAACTCTTGCTCGTAGGACCAGAAACTGCATGGGATTCAATTCCATTTAGGACTGGGAAACAAACGCTAGCTCGCCTTACAAGAAACACACTCTGCTTTTGAGAAAAGAGCACTCTTCTACTCTACTGTGTTTCCTAAAGGGCCAGAACAGTGAGCTTGCTCAGAACAAAAGAACTGTGCTTCCTACACACGGGCAATATCTAGTTCAACTCTGCTTAGGAAACTGACAAGAACAGTAGCTCCTCTTCAGTCCAATAAACTGTACTTGCTAGGAGCAGACGCGAGTGCTATTTGTCCTGTGTATGGCAATGGAACGCAATAGTGACTCTTCTTACCAGAAAACAACTCTTGCTCGTAGGACCAGAAACTGCATGGGATTCAACTTCATTTCTCACTGGGAAACAAACACTAGCTAGCCTTACAAGAAACACACTCTGCTTTTGAGAAAAGAGCACTTGCCTACTCTACTGTGTTTCCTATGGGGCCAGAACAGTGATCTTGCTCAGAAAAAAAGAACTGTGCTTACTATACACACGGGCCATATCTAGTTCAACTCTGCTTAGGAAACTGACAAGAACAGTAGCTCCCCTTCGTTCCAATACACTGTACTTGATGGGAGCAGACGAGAGTGCTATTTGCACTCTGTATGGCAATGGGAGTGCAATAGTGACTCTTCTTACCAGAAAACAACTCTTGCTTGTAAGACCAGAAACTGCATGGGATTCAACTCCGTTTCTGACTGGAAAACCAACACTAGCTAGCCTTACAAGAAACACACTCTGCTTTTAGGAAAGAGCACTCTTCTACTCTACTGTGTTTCCTATGGAGTCTGAACAGTGAGCATTTTCAGAACAAAAGAACTGTGCTTCCTACACACACGGGCCATATCTAGTTCAACTCTGCTTAGGAAACTGACAAGAACAGTAGCTCCTCTTCAGTCCAATACACTGTACATGCTGCGAACAGATGCGAGTGCTATTTGCACTCTGTATGGCAATGGGAGTGCAATAGTGACTCTTCTTACCAGAAAACAACTCTTGCTTGTAAGACCAGAAACTGCATGGGATTCAACTCCGTTTCTGACTGGAAAAGAAACACTAGCTAGCCTTACAAGAAACACACTCTGCTTTTAGGAAAGAGCACTCTTCTACTCTACTGTGTTTCCTATGGAGTCTGAACTGTGAGCTTGCTCAGAACAAAAGAAATGTCCTTCCTACACACACAGGTCATATCTAGTTCAACTCTGCTTAGGAAACTGACAAGAACAGTAGGTCCTCTTCAGTCCAAACACTGTACTTGCTGGGAACAGACGCGGTTGCTATTTGCACTGTGTATTGCAATGGGAGCACAATAGTGACTCTTTTTACCAGAAAAAAACTCTTGCTCATAGGACAAGAAACTGCATGTGATTCAACTTCATTTAGGATTGGGAAACAAACGCTAGCTCGTCTTAGAATAAACACACTCTGCTTTTGAGAAAAGAGCACTCCTCTACTCTACTGTGTTTCCTAAAGGGCCAGAACAGTGAGCTTGCTCAGAACAAAAGAACTGTGCTTCCTACACACACCGTCCATATTTAGTTCAAGTCTGCTTAGGAAACTGACAACAATAGTAGCTCCTCTTCAGTTCAATACACGGTACTTGCTGGGAGCAGACACGAGTGCTATTTGCACTGTGTATGGCAAAGGGAGCACAATAGTGACTCTTCTTACCAGAAAACAACTCTTGCTTGTAGGACCAGAAACTGAGTGGGATTCAACTCCGTTTCTGACTGGGAAACAAACACTAGCTAGCCTTACAAGAAACACACTCTGCTTTTGAGAAAAGAGCACTCTTCTACTCTACTGTGTTTCCTATAGGGCCAGAACTTTGAGCTTGCTCAGAACAAAAGAACTGTGCTTCCTACACACACGGGCCATATCTAGTTCAACTCTGCTTAGGAAACTGACAAGAACAGTAGATTCTCTTCAGTCTAATACACTGTACATGCTAGTAACAGACGCCAGTGCTATTTGCCCTGTGTATGACAATGGGAGCACAATAGTGACTCTTCATACCAGAAAACAACTATTGTTCGTAGGACCAGACACTGCATGGGATTCAACTCCATTTAGGACTGAGAAACAAACACTAACTTGCCTTACAAGAAACACACTCTGCTTTTGAGAAAAGAGCACTCTTCTACTTTACTGTGTTTCCTATAAGGCCAGAACAGTGAGCTTTCTCAGAACAAAAGAACTGTGCTTCCTACACAAAAGGGACATATCTAGTTCAACTCTGCTTAGGAAACTGACAAGAACAGTAGCTCCTCTTCAGTCCAATACACTGTACTTGCTGGGAACAGACGCGAGTGCTATTTGCAGTTTATGGCAAAGGTAGCACAATAGTGACTTTCCTTACCAGAAAACAACTCTTGATCGTAGTACCAAAAACTGCATGTGATTCAATTCCATTTAGGATTGGGAAACAAACGCTAGCTCACCTTACAAGAAACACACTCTGCTTTTGAGAAAAGAGCACTCTTCTACTCTACTATGTATCCTATAGGGCCAGAACAGTGAGCATTTTCAGAACAAAAGAACTGTGCTTCCTACACACACGGGCCATATCTAGTTCAACTCTGCTTAGGAAACTGACAAGAACAGTAGCTCCTCTTCAGTCCAATACACTGTACATGCTGGGAACAGATGCGAGTGCTATTTGCACTCTGTGTGGCAATGGAAGTGCAATAGTGACTCTTCTTACCAGAAAACAACTCTTGCTTGTAAGACCAGAAACTGCATGGGATTCAACTCCGTTTCTGACTGGAAAAAAAACACTAGCTAGCCTTACAAGAAACACACTCTGCATTTGAGAAAAGAACACTCTTCTACTCTACTGTGTTTCCTATAGAGTCTGAACAGTGAGCTTGCTCAGAACAAAAGAAATGTCCTTCCTACACACACGGGTCATATCTAGTTCAACTCTGCTTAGGAAACTGACAAGAACAGTAGGTCCTCTTCAGTCCAAAACACTGTACTTGCTGGGAACAGACGCGATTGCTTTTTGCACTGTGTATTGCAATGGGAGCACAATAGTGACTCTTTTTACCAGAAAAAAACTTTTGCTCATAGGACAAGAAACTGCATGTGATTCAACTTCATTTAGGACTAGGAAACAAACGCTAGCTCGTCTTAGAATAAACACACTCTTCTTTTGAGAAAAGAGCACTCTTCTACTCTACTGTGTTTCCTAAAGGGCCAGAACAGTGAGCTTGCTCAGAACAAAAGAACTGTGCTTCCTACACACACCGTCCATATTTAGTTCAACTCTGCTTAGGAAACTGACAACAATAGTAGCTCCTCTTCAGTTCAATACACGGTACTTGCTGGGAGCAGACACGAGTGCTATTTGCACTGTGTATGGCAAAGGGAGCACAATAGAGACTCTTCTTACCAGAAAACAACTCTTGCTTGTAGGACCAGAAACTGAGTGGGATTCAACTCCGTTTCTGACTGGGAAACAAACACTAGCTAGCCTTACAAGAAACACACTCTGCTTTTGAGAAAAGAGCACTCTTCTACTCTACTGTGTTTCCTATAGGGCCAGAACTTTGAGCTTGCTCAGAACAAAAGAACTGTGCTTCCTACACACACGGGCCATATCTAGTTCAACTCTGCTTAGGAAACTGACAAGAACAGTAGATTCTCTTCAGTCTAATACACTGTACATGCTAGTAACAGACGCCAGTGCTATTTGCCCTGTGTATGACAATGGGAGCACAATAGTGACTCTTCATACCAGAAAACAACTATTGTTCGTAGGACCAGACACTGCATGGGATTCAACTCCATTTAGGACTGAGAAACAAACACTAACTTGCCTTACAAGAAACACACTCTGCTTTTGAGAAAAGAGCACTCTTCTACTTTACTGTGTTTCCTATAAGGCCAGAACAGTGAGCTTTCTCAGAACAAAAGAACTGTGCTTCCTACACAAAAGGGACATATCTAGTTCAACTCTGCTTAGGAAACTGACAAGAACAGTAGCTCCTCTTCAGTCCAATACACTGTACTTGCTGGGAACAGACGCGAGTGCTATTTGCAGTTTATGGCAAAGGTAGCACAATAGTGACTTTCCTTACCAGAAAACAACTCTTGATCGTAGTACCAAAAACTGCATGTGATTCAATTCCATTTAGGATTGGGAAACAAACGCTAGCTCACCTTACAAGAAACACACTCTGCTTTTGAGAAAAGAGCACTCTTCTACTCTACTATGTATCCTATAGGGCCAGAACAGTGAGCATTTTCAGAAGAAAAGAACTGTGCTTCCTACACACACGGGCCATATCTAGTTCAACTCTGCTTAGGAAACTGACAAGAACAGTAGCTCCTCTTCAGTCCAATACACTGTACATGCTGGGAACAGATGCGAGTGCTATTTGCACTCTGTGTGGCAATGGAAGTGCAATAGTGACTCTTCTTACCAGAAAACAACTCTTGCTTGTAAGACCAGAAACTGCATGGGATTCAACTCCGTTTCTGACTGGAAAACAAACACTAGCTAGCCTTACAAGAAACACACTCTGCATTTGAGAAAAGAACACTCTTCTACTCTACTGTGTTTCCTATAGAGTCTGAACAGTGAGCTTGCTCAGAACAAAAGAAATGTCCTTCCTACACACACGGGTCATATATAGTTCAACTCTGCTTAGGAAACTGACAAGAACAGTAGGTCCTCTTTAGTCCAAAACACTGTACTTGCTGGGAACAGACGCGATTGCTATTTGCACTGTGTATTGCAATGGGAGCACAATAGTGACTCTTTTTACCAGAAAAAACTCTTGCTCATAGGACAAGAAACTGCATGTGATTCAACTTCATTTAGGACTAGGAAACAAACGCTAGCTCGCCTTAGAAGAAACACACTCTGCTTTTGAGAAAAGAGCACTCTTCTACTCTACTGTGTTTCCTAAAGGGCCAGAACAGTGAGCTTGCTCAGAACAAAAGAACTGTGCTTCCTACAAACACCGTCCATATTTAGATCAACTCTGCTTAGGAAACTGACAACAATAGTAGCTCCTCTTCAGTTCAATACATGGTATTACTGGAAGCAGACACGAGTGCTATTTGCACTGGGTATGGCAAAGGGAGCACAATAGTGACTCTTCTTACCAGAAAACAACTCTTGATTGTAGGACCAGAAACTGAGTGGGATTCAACTCCGTTTCTGACTGGGAAACAAACACTAGCTAGCCTTACAAGAAACACACTCTGCTTTTGAGAAAAGAGCACTCGCCTACTCTACTGTGTTTCCTATGGGGCCAGAACAGTGAGGTTGCTCAGAAAAAAAAGAACTGTGCTTATTATACACACGGGTCATATCTAGTTCAACTCTGCTTAGGAAACTGACAAGAACAGTAGTTCCCCTTCGTTCCAATACACTGTACTTGCTAGGAGCAGACGGGAGTGCTATTTGCACTGTGTATGGCAATGGGAGCGCAATAGTGACTCTTCTTACCAGAAAACAACTCTTGCTCGTAGGACCAGAAACTGCATGGGATTCAACTCCGTTTCTGACTGGAAAACCAACACTAGCTAGCCTTACAAGAAACACACTCTGCTTTTAGGAAAGAGCACTCTTCTACTCTACTGTGTTTCCTATGGAGTCTGAACAGTGAGCATTTTCAGAACAAAAGAACTGTGCTTCCTACACACACGGGCCATATCTAGTTCAACTCTGCTTAGGAAACTGACAAGAACAGTAGCTCCTCTTCAGTCCAATACACTGTACATGCTGGGAACAGATGCGCGTGCTATTTGCACTCTGTAAGGCAATGGGAGTGCAATAGTGACTCTTCTTACCAGAAAACAACTCTTGCTTGTAAGACCAGAAACTGCATGGGATTCAACTCCGTTTCTGACTGGAAAACAAACACTAGCTAGCCTTACAAGAAACACACTCTGCTTTTAGGAAAGAGCACTCTTCTACTCTACTGTGTTTCCTATGGAGTCTGAACAGTGAGCTTGCTCAGAACAAAAGAAATGTCCTTCCTACACACACGGGTCATATCTAGTTCAACTCTGCTTAGGAAACTGACAAGAACAGTAGGTCCTCTTCAGTCCAAAACACTGTACTTGCTGGGAACAGACGCGATTGCTATTTGCACTGTGTATTGCAATGGGAGCACAATAGTGACTCTTTTTACCAGAAAAAAACTCTTGCTCATAGGACAAGAAACTGCATGTGATTCAACTTCATTTAGGACTGGGAAACAAACGCTAGCTCGCCTTAGAATAAACACACTCTGCTTTTGAGAAAAGAGCACTCTTCTACTCTACTGTGTTTCTTAAAGGGCCAGAACAGTGAGCTTGCTCAGAACAAAAGAACTGTGCTTCCTACACACACCTTTCATATTTAGTTCAACTCTGCTTAGGAAACTGACAACAATAGTAGCTCCTCTTCAGTTCAATACATGGTACTTGCTGGGAGCAGACACGAGTGCTATTTGCACTGTGTATGGCAAAGGGAGCACAATAGTGACTCTTCTTACCAGAAAACAACTCTTGCTTGTAGGACCAGAAACTGAGTGGGATTCAACTCCGTTTCTGACTGGGAAACAAACACTAGCTAGCCTTACAAGAAACACACTCTGCTTTTGAGAAAAGAGCACTCTTCTACTCTACTGTGTTTCCTATAGGGCCAGAACTTTGAGCTTGCTCAGAACAAAAGAACTGTGCTTCCTACACACACGGGCCATATCTAGTTCAACTCTGCTTAGGAAACTGACAAGAACAGTAGATTCTCTTCAGTCTAATACACTGTACATGCTAGTAACAGACGCCAGTGCTATTTGCCCTGTGTATGACAATGGGAGCACAATAGTGACTCTTCATACCAGAAAACAACTATTGTTCATAGGACCAGACACTGCATGGGATTCAACTCCATTTAGGACTGAGAAACAAACACTAACTTGCCTTACATGAAACACACTCTGCTTTTGAGAAAAGAGCACTCTTCTACTTTACTGTGTTTCCTATAAGGCCAGAACAGTGAGCTTTCTCAGAACAAAAGAACTGTGCTTCCTACACAAAAGGGACATATCTAGTTCAACTCTGCTTAGGAAACTGACAAGAACAGTAGCTCCTCTTCAGTCCAATACACTGTACTTGCTGGGAACAGACGCGAGTGCTATTTGCAGTTTATGGCAAAGGTAGCACAATAGTGACTTTCCTTACCAGAAAACAACTCTTGATCGTAGTACCAAAAACTGCATGTGATTCAATTCCATTTAGGATTGGGAAACAAACGCTAGCTCACCTTACAAGAAACACACTCTGCTTTTGAGAAAAGAGCACTCTTCTACTCTACTATGTATCCTATAGTGCCAAAACAGTGAGCATTTTCAGAACAAAAGAACTGTGCTTCCTACACACACGGGCCATATCTAGTTCAACTCTGCTTAGGAAACTGACAAGAACAGTAGCTCCTCCTCAGTCCAATACACTGTACATGCTGGGAACAGATGCGAGTGCTATTTGCACTCTGTATGGCAATGGAAGTGCAATAGTGACTCTTCTTACCAGAAAACAACTCTTGCTTGTAAGACCAGAAACTGCATGGGATTCAACTCCGTTTCTGACTGGAAAACAAACACTAGCTAGCCTTACAAGAAACACACTCTGCATTTGAGAAAAGAACACTCTTCTACTCTACTGTGTTTCCTATAGAGTCTGAACAGTGAGCTTGCTCAGAACAAAAGAAATGTCCTTCCTACACACACGGGTCATATCTAGTTCAACTCTGCTTAGGAAACTGACAAGAAGAGTAGCTCCTCTACTGTACAATACACTGTACTTGGCTGGGAACAGACGATAGTGCTATTTGCACTGTGTATGGCAATGAAATCACAATAGTGACTCTTTTTACCAGAACACAATTCTTGCAAGTAGGACCAGAAACTGCATGTGATTCAACTCCATTTAGGTTGGGAAACAAACGCTAGCTCGCCTTACAAGAAACACACTCTGCTTTTGAGAAAAGAGCACTCTTCTACTCTACTGTGTTTCCTATAGGGCCAGAACAGTGAGCTTGCTCAGAACAAAAGAACTGTGCTTCCTACACACACCGTCCATATTTAGTTCAACTCTGCTTAGGAAACTGACAACAATAGTAGCTCCTCTTCAGTTCAATACACGGTATTGCTGGGAGCAGACACGAGTGCTATTTGCACTGGGTATGGCAAAGGGAGCACAATAGTGACTCTTCTTACCAGAAAACAACTCTTGATTGTAGGACCAGAAACTGAGTGGGATTCAACTCCGTTTCTGACTGGGAAACAAACACTAGCTAGCCTTACAAGAAACACACTCTGCTTTTGAGAAAAGAGCACTCTTCTACTCTACTGTGTTTCCTATGGGTTCCAAACAGTGAGCTTGCTCAGAACAAAATAACTGTGCTTCCTACACACACTGGCCATATCTAGTTCAACTCTGCTTTGGAAACTGACAAGAACAGTAAGTCGTCCTCAGTCCAATACATTGTACATGCTGGGAACAAACGAGAGTGCTATTTGCGCTGTGTATGACAATGGGAGCGTAATAGTGCCTCTTATTACCAGAAAACAACTCTTGCTTGTAGGACCAGAAACTGCATGTCATTCAACTCCATTTAGGACTGGGAAACAAATGCTAGCTCGCCTTACAAGAAACACACTCTGCTTTTGAGAAAAGAGCACTCTTCTACTCTACTGTGTTTCCTATAAGTTCTGAACAGTGAGCTTGCTCAGAACAAAAGAACTGTGTTTCCTACACACACGGGCCATATCTAGTTCAACTCTGCTTAGGAAACTGACAAGAACAGTAGATCCTCTTCAGTCCAATACACTGTACATGTTGGGAACAGACACGAGTGCTATTTGCCCTGTGTATGGCAAAGGGAGCACCATAGTGACTTTCCTTACCAGAAAACAACTCTTGCTCGTAGGACCAGAAACTGCATGTGATTCAATTCCATTTAGGACTGGGAAACAAACGCTAGCTTGCCTTACAAGAAACACACTCTGCTTTTGGGAAAAGAGCACTCTTCTGCTCTACTGTGTTTCCTAAAGGGCCAGAACAGTGAGCTTGCTCAGAACAAAAGAACTGTGCTTCCTACACACGGGCCATATCTAGTTCAACTCTGCTTAGGAAACTGACAAGAACAGTAGCTCCTCTTCAGTCCAATACACTGTACTTGCTAGGAGCAGAGGCGAGTGCTATTTGCACTGTGTATGGCAATGGGAGCGCAATAGTGACTCTTCTTACCAGAAAACAACTCTTGCTCATAGGACCAGAAACTGCATGGGATTCAACTTCATTTCTCACTGGGAAAGAAACGCTAGCTTGCCTTAGAAGAAACACACTCTGCTTTTGAGAAAAGAGCACTCTTCTACTCTACTGTGTTTCCTATATGTTCAGAACAGTGCGCTTGCTCAGAACAAAAGAGCTGTGCTTCCTACACACACGGGCCATATCTAGTTCAACTCTGCATAGGAAACTGACAATAACAGTTGCTCCTCTTCTGTCTAATACAATGTACATGCTGGGAGCAGACGGGAGAGCTATTTGCACTGTGTATGACAATGGGAGCTCAATAGTGACTCTTCCCACCAGAAAACAACTCTTGCCTGTAGGACCAGAAACTGCATGTGATTCAACTCCATTTAGGACTGGGAAACAAACGCTAGCTCGCCTTACAAGAAACACACTCTGCTTTGGAGAATAGAGCACTCTTCTACTCTACTGTGTTTCCTATGAGGTCCGAACTGTGAGCTTGCTCAGAACAAAAAAAAACGTGCTTCCTACACACACGGTCACACCGAGTTCAATTCTGCTTAGGAACCTGACAAGAACAGTGGATCCTCTTCAGTCCAATACACTGTACTCCTGGGAACAGACAACAGTGCTATTTGTCCTGTGTATGGCAATGGCAGCGCAATAGTGACTCTTCTTACCATAAAACAACTCTTGCTCGTAGGACCAGAAACTGCATGGGATTCAACTCCATTTAGGACTGGCAAACAAATACTAGCTCGCCTTACAAGAAACACACTCTGCTTTTGAGAAAAGAGCACTCTTCTACTCTACTGTGTTTCCTATAGGGCCTGAAGAGTGAGCTTGCTCAGAACAAAAGAACTGTGGTTCCTACACAAACGGGCCATATCTAGTTCAACTCTGCTTTGGAAACTGACAAGAACAGTAGGTCCTCTTCAGTCCAATACATTGTACATGCTGGGAACAGACGACAGTGCTATTTGCACTGTGTATGACAATGGGAGCGTAATAGTGACTCTTCTTAACAGAAAACAACTCTTACTCATAGGACCAGAAACTGCATGTGATTCAACTCCATTTAGGACTGGGAAACAAACGCTAGCTCGCCTTACTAGAAACACACACTGCTTTTGAGAAAAGAGCACTCTTCTACTCTACTGTGTTTCCTATAGGCTCGGAACCATGAGCTTGCTCAGAAAAAAAGAACTGTGCTTACTAAACACACGGGTCATATCTAGTTCAACTCTTCTTTGGAAACTGACAAGAACAGTATATCCTCTTCTTTCCAATACACTGTACTTGCTGGGAACATACGCGAGTGCTATTTGCACTGTGTTTGGCTAAGGGAGCGCAATAGTGACTTTCCTTACCAGAAAACAACTCTTGCTCGTAGGACAAGAAACTGCATGTGATTCAACTCCAATTAGGACTGGGAAACAAACGCTAGCTTCCTTTACAAGAAACACACTCTGCTTTTGAGAAAAGAGCACTCTTCTACTCTACTGTGTTTCCTATAGGGCCAGAACAGTGAGCTTGCTCAGAACAAAAGAACTGTGCTTCCTACACAAACGGGCCACATCTAGTTCAACTCTGCTTAGGAAACTGACAAGAACAGTAGCTCCTCTTCAGTCCAATACACTGTACTTGCTGGGAGCAGACGCGAGTGCTATTTGCACTGTGTATGGCAATGGGAGCGCAATAGTGACTCTTCTTACCAGAAAACAACTCTTGCTCGTAGGACCAGAAACTGCGTGTGATTCAACTCTGTTTCTGACTGGGAAACAAACACTAGCTAGCCTTACAAGAAATACACTCTGCTTTTGAGAAAAGAGCACTCGCCTACTCTACTGCGTTTCAAATGGAGATCGAACAGTGAGCTTGCTCAGAACAAAAGAACTGTGCTTCCTACACACACGGGCCATATCTAGTTCAACTCTGCTTAGGAAGCTGACAAGAACAGTAGATCCTCTTCAGTCCAATACACTGTACTTGCTGGGAACATACGCCAGTGCTATTTGCCCTGTGTATGACAATGGGAGCGTAGTAGTGACTCTTCTTACCAGAAAACAACTCTTGCTCGTAGGACCAGAAACTGCATGGGATTCAATTCCATTTAGGACTGGGAAACAAACGCTAGCTCGCCTTACAAGAAACACACTCTGCTTTTGAGAAAAGAGCACTCTTCTGCTCTACTGTGTTTCCTAAAGGGCCAGAACAGTGAGCTTGCTCAGAACAAAAGAACTGTGCTTCCTACACACGGGCAATATCTAGTTCAACTCTGCTTAGGAAACTGACAAGAACAGTAGCTCCTCTTCAGTCCAATACACTGTACTTGCTAGGAGCAGACGCGAGTGCTATTTGTCCTGTGTATGGCAATGGAACGCAATAGTGACTCTTCTTACCAGAAAACAACTCTTGCTCGTAGGACCAGAAACTGCATGGGATTCAACTTCATTTCTCACTGGGAAACAAACACTAGCTAGCCTTACAAGAAACACACTCTGCTTTTGAGAAAAGAGCACTTGCCTACTCTACTGTGTTTCCTATGTGGCCAGAACAGTGATCTTGCTCAGAAAAAAAGAACTGTGCTTACTATACACACGGGCCATATCTAGTTCAACTCTGCTTAGGAAACTGACAAGAACAGTAGCTCCCCTTCGTTCCAATACACTGTACTTGATGGGAGCAGACGAGAGTGCTATTTGCACTCTGTATGGCAATGGGAGTGCAATAGTGACTCTTCTTACCAGAAAACAACTCTTGCTTGTAAGACCAGAAACTGCATGGGATTCTACTCCGTTTCTGACTGGAAAACCAACACTAGCTAGCCTTACAAGAAACACACTCTGCTTTTAGGAAAGAGCACTCTTCTACTCTACTGTGTTTCCTATGGAGTCTGAACAGTGAGCATTTTCAGAACAAAAGAACTGTGCTTCCTACACACACGGGCCATATCTAGTTCAACTCTGCTTAGGAAACTGACAAGAACAGTAGCTCCTCTTCAGTCCAATACACTGTACATGCTGGGAACAGATGCGAGTGCTATTTGCACTCTGTATGGCAATGGGAGTGCAATAGTGACTCTTCTTACCAGAAAACAACTCTTGCTTGTAAGACCAGAAACTGCATGGGATTCAACTCCGTTTCTGACTGGAAAAGAAACACTAGCTAGCCTTACAAGAAACACACTCTGCTTTTAGGAAAGAGCACTCTTCTACTCTACTGTGTTTCCTATGGAGTCTGAACTGTGAGCTTGCTCAGAACAAAAGAAATGTGCTTCCTACACACACGGGTCATATCTAGTTCAACTCTGCTTAGGAAACTGACAAGAACAGTAGGTCCTCTTCAGTCCAAACACTGTACTTGCTGGGAACAGACGCGGTTGCTATTTGCACTGTGTATTGCAATGGGAGCACAATAGTGACTCTTTTTACCAGAAAAAAACTCTTGCTCATAGGACAAGAAACTGCATGTGATTCAACTTCATTTAGGATTGGGAAACAAACGCTAGCTCGTCTTAGAATAAACACACTCTGCTTTTGAGAAAAGAGCACTCCTCTACTCTACTGTGTTTCCTAAAGGGCCAGAACAGTGAGCTTGCTCAGAACAAAAGAACTGTGCTTCCTACACACACCGTCCATATTTAGTTCAAGTCTGCTTAGGAAACTGACAACAATAGTAGCTCCTCTTCAGTTCAATACACGGTACTTGCTGGGAGTAGACACGAGTGCTATTTGCACTGTGTATGGCAAAGGGAGCACAATAGTGACTCTTCTTACCAGAAAACAACTCTTGCTTGTAGGACCAGAAACTGAGTGGGATTCAACTCCGTTTCTGACTGGGAAACAAACACTAGCTAGCCTTACAAGAAACACACTCTGCTTTTGAGAAAAGAGCACTCTTCTACTCTACTGTGTTTCCTATAGGGCCAGAACTTTGAGCTTGCTCAGAACAAAAGAACTGTGCTTCCTACACACACGGGCCATATCTAGTTCAACTCTGCTTAGGAAACTGACAAGAACAGTAGATTCTCTTCAGTCTAATACACTGTACATGCTAGTAACAGACGCCAGTGCTATTTGCCCTGTGTATGACAATGGGAGCACAATAGTGACTCTTCATACCAGAAAACAACTATTGTTCGTAGGACCAGACACTGCATGGGATTCAACTCCATTTAGGACTGAGAAACAAACACTAACTTGCCTTACAAGAAACACACTCTGCTTTTGAGAAAAGAGCACTCTTCTACTTTACTGTGTTTCCTATAAGGCCAGAACAGTGAGCTTTCTCAGAACAAAAGAACTGTGCTTCCTACACAAAAGGGACATATCTAGTTCAACTCTGCTTAGGAAACTGACAAGAACAGTAGCTCCTCTTCAGTCCAATACACTGTACTTGCTGGGAACAGACGCGAGTGCTATTTGCAGTTTATGGCAAAGGTAGCACAATAGTGACTTTCCTTACCAGAAAACAACTCTTGATCGTAGTACCAAAAACTGCATGTGATTCAATTCCATTTAGGATTGGGAAACAAACGCTAGCTCACCTTACAAGAAACACACTCTGCTTTTGAGAAAAGAGCACTCTTCTACTCTACTATGTATCCTATAGGGCCAGAACAGTGAGCATTTTCAGAACAAAAGAACTGTGCTTCCTACACACACGGGCCATATCTAGTTCAACTCTGCTTAGGAAACTGACAAGAACAGTAGCTCCTCTTCAGTCCAATACACTGTACATGCTGGGAACAGATGCGAGTGCTATTTGCACTCTGTGTGGCAATGGAAGTGCAATAGTGACTCTTCTTACCAGAAAACAACTCTTGCTTGTAAGACCAGAAACTGCATGGGATTCAACTCCGTTTCTGACTGGAAAAAAAAACACTAGCTAGCCTTACAAGAAACACACTCTGCATTTGAGAAAAGAACACTCTTCTACTCTACTGTGTTTCCTATAGAGTCTGAACAGTGAGCTTGCTCAGAACAAAAGAAATGTCCTTCCTACACACACGGGTCATATCTAGTTCAACTCTGCTTAGGAAACTGACAAGAACAGTAGGTCCTCTTCAGTCCAAAACACTGTACTTGCTGGGAACAGACGCGATTGCTTTTTGCACTGTGTATTGCAATGGGAGCACAATAGTGACTCTTTTTACCAGAAAAAAACTTTTGCTCATAGGACAAGAAACTGCATGTGATTCAACTTCATTTAGGACTGGGAAACAAACGCTAGCTCGTCTTAGAATAAACACACTCTTCTTTTGAGAAAAGAGCACTCTTCTACTCTACTGTGTTTCCTAAAGGGCCAGACAGGGAGCTTGCTCAGAACAAAAGAACTGTGCTTCCTACACACACCGTCCATATTTAGTTCAACTCTGCTTAGGAAACTGACAACAATAGTAGCTCCTCTTCAGTTCAATACACGGTACTTGCTGGGAGCAGACACGAGTGCTATTTGCACTGTGTATGGCAAAGGGAGCACAATAGAGACTCTTCTTACCAGAAAACAACTCTTGCTTGTAGGACCAGAAACTGAGTGGGATTCAACTCCGTTTCTGACTGGGAAACAAACACTAGCTAGCCTTACAAGAAACACACTCTGCTTTTGAGAAAAGAGCACTCTTCTACTCTACTGTGTTTCCTATAGGGCCAGAACTTTGAGCTTGCTCAGAACAAAAGAACTGTGCTTCCTACACACACGGGCCATATCTAGTTCAACTCTGCTTAGGAAACTGACAAGAACAGTAGATTCTCTTCAGTCTAATACACTGTACATGCTAGTAACAGACGCCAGTGCTATTTGCCCTGTGTATGACAATGGGAGCACAATAGTGACTCTTCATACCAGAAAACAACTATTGTTCGTAGGACCAGACACTGCATGGTATTCAACTCCATTTAGGACTGAGAAACAAACACTAACTTGCCTTACAAGAAACACACTCTGCTTTTGAGAAAAGAGCACTCTTCTACTTTACTGTGTTTCCTATAAGGCCAGAACAGTGAGCTTTCTCAGAACAAAAGAACTGTGCTTCCTACACAAAAGGGACATATCTAGTTCAACTCTGCTTAGGAAACTGACAAGAACAGTAGCTCCTCTTCAGTCCAATACACTGTACTTGCTGGGAACAGACGCGAGTGCTATTTGCAGTTTATGGCAAAGGTAGCACAATAGTGACTTTCCTTACCAGAAAACAACTCTTGATCGTAGTACCAAAAACTGCATGTGATTCAATTCCATTTAGGATTGGGAAACAAACGCTAGCTCACCTTACAAGAAACACACTCTGCTTTTGAGAAAAGAGTACTCTTCTACTCTACTATGTATCCTATAGGGCCAGAACAGTGAGCATTTTCAGAACAAAAGAACTGTGCTTCCTACACACACGGGCCATATCTAGTTCAACTCTGCTTAGGAAACTGACAAGAACAGTAGCTCCTCTTCAGTCCAATACACTGTACATGCTGGGAACAGATGCGAGTGCTATTTGCACTCTGTGTGGCAATGGAAGTGCAATAGTGACTCTTCTTACCAGAAAACAACTCTTGCTTGTAAGACCAGAAACTGCATGGGATTCAACTCCGTTTCTGACTGGAAAACAAACACTAGCTAGCCTTACAAGAAACACACTCTGCATTTGAGAAAAGAACACTCTTCTACTCTACTGTGTTTCCTATAGAGTCTGAACAGTGAGCTTGCTCAGAACAAAAGAAATGTCCTTCCTACACACACGGGTCATATCTAGTTCAACTCTGCTTAGGAAACTGACAAGAACAGTAGGTCCTCTTCAGTCCAAAACACTGTACTTGCTGGGAACAGACGCGATTGCTATTTGCACTGTGTATTGCAATGGGAGCACAATAGTGACTCTTTTTACCAGAAAAAAACTCTTGCTCATAGGACAAGAAACTGCATGTGATTCAACTTCATTTAGGACTAGGAAACAAACGCTAGCTCGCCTTAGAAGAAACACACTCTGCTTTTGAGAAAAGAGCACTCTTCTACTCTACTGTGTTTCCTAAAGGGCCAGAACAGTGAGCTTGCTCAGAACAAAAGAACTGTGCTTCCTACACACACCGTCCATATTTAGATCAACTCTGCTTAGGAAACTGACAACAATAGTAGCTCCTCTTCAGTTCAATACATGGTATTACTGGAAGCAGACACGAGTGCTATTTGCACTGGGTATGGCAAAGGGAGCACAATAGTGACTCTTCTTACCAGAAAACAACTCTTGATTGTAGGACCAGAAACTGAGTGGGATTCAACTCCGTTTCTGACTGGGAAACAAACACTAGCTAGCCTTACAAGAAACACACTCTGCTTTTGAGAAAAGAGCACTCTTCTACTCTACTGTGTTTCCTATGGGGTCCGAACAGTGAGCTTGCTCAGAACAAAATAACTGTGCTTCTTACACACACGGGCCATATCTAGTTCAACTCTGCTTTGGAATCTGACAAGAACAGTAGATCGTCCTCAGTCCAATACATTGTACATGCTGGGAACAAACGAGAGTGCTGTATGACAATGGGAGCGTAATAGTGCCTCTTATTACCAGAAAACAACTCTTGCTTGTAGGACCAGAAACTGCATGTCATTCAACTCCATTTAGGACTGGGAAACAAATGCTAGCTCGCCTTACAAGAAACACACTCTGCTTTTGAGAAAAGAGCAC